>NC_048302.1:61407545-61520716 GCF_013100865.1 Trachemys scripta elegans | reverse complement strand
GACCAGGCCTCCTCTTTTGGTGTAGTAGAAGCCATTATAAACCTATCCTAGGTCAAATGAACTCATCTCTTCAAAAATTTAAAAACTTTTCACCTTCCCACCATTTAGTGCCTCACAAAATATCCATTATACTTCCATTATGATGAAAATCACTAATCTTGAGGGGAAAGGAGAGAGATAGGACCTGGTCTTGAGTACTGCAGGATGTAACTATGTTGTGATATACTTTGGGGCAAAAAAACATGCAGAAGTACCACAGCTTCTTAAATTTTAAATATTCATTCAACAGGCTCAAGAGAGGGAGTTCTGGGATCTATCATCTCCGGTCACTGCCTGAAGAGGGGACAATTCTGTGACAGCAGTGATTTAGGCCATGTGACCATCTGTATTATTTTGTCCTTTGGGAGATGAGAGCGCCAGGACTTCTGTTGGGATTGGGGAAGGACCTGAAGTGGAAGGAGTGAACTGGAAGTATCATGGGGCTCCCAAAAGGCTTTGATTCAGAAAAGTATCTCGATTCAAGAAGCAACAGAAGGTCCTGTGGCACCTTTAAGACTAACAGAAGTATTGGAGCATAAGCTTTCGTGGGTGAATGCCCACTTCATAAGACTTGCGTTGTGGGTGAATGCCCACTTCATAAGACTTGCGTCGTGGGCATTCACCCACGAAAGCTTATGCTCCAATACTTCTGTTAGTCTTAAAGGTGCCACAGGACCTTCTGTTGCTTCTTGAATCGAGATACTTTTCTGAATCAAAGCCTTTTGGGAGCCCCATGATACTTCCAGTTCACTCCTTCCACTTCAGGTCCTTCCCCAATCCCAACAGAAGTCCTGGCGCTCTCATCTCCCAAAGGACAAAATAATACAGATGGTCACATGGCCTAAATCACTGCTGTCACAGAATTGTCCCCTCTTCAGGCAGTGACCGGAGATGATAGATCCCAGAACTCCCTCTCTTGAGCCTGTTGAATGAATATTTAAAATTTAAGAAGCTGTGGTACTTCTGCATGTTTTTTTGCCCCAAAGTATATCACAACATAGTTACATCCTGCAGTACTCAAGACCAGGTCCTATCTCTCTCCTTTCCCCTCAAGATTAGTGATTTTCATCATAATGGAAGTATAATGGATATTTTGTGAGGCACTAAATGGTGGGAAGGTGAAAAGTTTTTAAATTTTTGAAGAGATGAGTTCATTTGACCTAGGATAGGTTTATAATGGCTTCTACTACACCAAAAGAGGAGGCCTGGTCAGGAAAGAAGAGATCCCATTTGTGAGGATGACTTTCAGTGAGAGAGGGGGGACATCTCTCTCTTACTTAGACTGAAATTTTTTTGACTTAGAGAAATTGAATACAGAAGCTATCAGAAAATTGGGTAGATGATTTCCTGTGTCATGGGGCTTTTGTGAGGACTTATTAGCTAGTGTTGGTACAGCACTTTGAAAACCAAATAGTTTGGTACCGAAATGCAAGTTTGTTTGTTTTTTTTGGCAGTGCCTTGTTTTAGTGTTCGTACAGTGGTGTGTGTGTGTGTGTGTGTGTGTGTGTGTGTGTGTTCTGAAATTCAAGACTCTAAATTTAAAGAAACTGCCTGACAGCTTGTCCATTTATTGAGCATTTTGAAACAGGAGCATTTATAACTCCTGATTCACAAGCCAAGTGACAGCAAACTTATTTCATTGAATTTTAATTATTAGTTTTAATTTAAAACTTCACACTAATATTATGGAACATAATTAGTGAGGAGGTACATATGCTTTATGTCTTTATTAAGGCATTCTAGGGTAGGCTACTTTCTTTCCCTTGCCCCCACAACCCAGACACATTCTTCTTGTACTCTGAGCATATTCACTCAACTAATTCTCACAGTCACTCATACAAATTAGTTTTCAAATACTGGACAATTATAGACATTAACAGATTATAAACTTAACACATGATCAGCTGTTTTCTTCATTCACCTTTTGTTTTCCTTTATGCTTCTGGAGTGATGTGTATATTAAAACCACCATCATGAGGTATGGCTAAGGCTATGGTTGCATCATTGGAAGAACTGAAACCAGAGACTCTCTCAAGACTTGGGCTGTTAGCCTCCACATATGCAGCTGGTAGGTGGAAGACACTGCAAACATAAATTATACCATGAGGCAAAAATACAAGAGATCCACAAAGAAGAAATGAAGTTATGAATTACTGTAAATGAAAGGCAGAGAGAAGCCATTAGTTGGAAGCTAGAACTGTGTATTGATCCCTTAGACGCCACTAAGCACCCAGAAGCAACAGCCAATAAACAAAGACACCACAGTCAGGCAATGTAGACAATGCACTTTCAAATTCTTGGATTTTGCAAATTCAAATTGTATGTAGCTGGCCCACAGGGTTCTATGATAGAGACACATGTACTGGTTGGTCAAACAAAGGTATCTGATGCTAAGCTCATCTATTCAAGAGTAATGGGCCAACACACAAGTTCACAAGAGGCTGAAATTAAGAACATTTTGTTATACGAGTTGGCTCCTGTAACAACATCAGTGTTCACTGACTCTGGTGACATGAAGATTGTGAAGGCTAAGTTTTTAACCTAAAGAAGCAGCTGCACACAGAAGTCTCCGCTAAACAGACTTCACAAGAAGTCACTGGCAGAGTCCATGAGGGGTCCACAGTTCTTTGGGTAGTACACTGAACAGCAAGTGATTATCATAATGTATGTCATGAAAAGTTTTGTAGTCTACACTGAACATCAGCTAGCGGCAGGTGATGTATACCTCATCTTTGACAGGTACAAAGATTTCAGGATAGAGTGTCACAAGATCTAGCAAAGCAACCAGAAGCAAGCAGAGTGCATCAGCTGAGTACAGGTATACAGCTACCTCCACAGAAAATTGTATTTGTTTACTGAAAATAAGAAATTGACTGATAACATTTGTACAGAACTCATTCAAGACAAAGTTTCACCAGCAACATGTATTAGCACAAACTAGTCATCGCAGGTAGAGACAACACAACAGTTAAAATAAACCAGGTAGGTGTGGTGTTCAACAAAGAAAATATGGCCCTCACATAAGGAAGCCAAAAAATCCTTGTACAACAAGTGGTGATGGTTGCAAAAGAGAAACCAGTGGGAATATCTGTATTACCAGATCGCACTGACGTTTATCCTACTCTTGCACTATTTACTTTGAATGTGACCAACTCTTTAGTGATTATGGAACCCTGTAATAGACATCCATTTTACTGTAGAGCAACTCTGGAACATTGTACTGGGATTGTTAGCTGCTGCGGTGGCCTCCTGCTGGCTGGGTGGTAGAAACTGCCATTGGCTGGGGCAACCTTGGAACCCTGGGTGGACTGCTATTACTGCTGCTGCAAGAGCTGCTTGGGAATGATGCTAGTGAGCGTGGGTTGGAGTGCTACTGTGTGGCATGGCTAGGATGGAAAGGTGATTAGCTGCTTACAGAAGCCATTGCTATGGCTTGTGGTGCTGCTGTAGTAGTAGCTACTTTGTGAGCAATGGCCACTAGTGAGCATTGTCTGAGGCTAGCGAGCATTGTCGATGCTTGTGATCATGGGTAGCTAGCTACTCTGCTGTAAGGCAATAGTTAGCTTTCTTATCCAGCAGGGTACCACTGGTGTGGTTGCTGCAGCTCTGTAAGTGTCGTCTTTCTTCCAGGTGTCCTTTAGGTTTCTGCTCTCCTTCAGTTCCCTGTCCCCTACAAAGTTTTATTTTGCTGGCTGTCACCTTTATATACGATTAGCAGCGCAATAGCTATAATTTATCGTTATTCAGTGGTCCGGGATTTGCATATGCTAATTTAAGTGTGCCAACATGTGACATTCTAGCTCAGCCAATCAGTTTCCAGAGATTATCATATGTTAATTAGTCACGTGTCTTAGTCGCTGCTCCTCCCATAGGCTTCTATGGGCTCAATGTATGCCTATGGAGTTTTTCAGCTGATCTTTGGATGAACCCTAGCTACTTCCTGTTTGAAAGTCCCATATATTCCTATGGGCTTCAATGTATCTCTGAGATTTTGCTGAGAGGAAGTGGAATTTACCATTGCATCATAAGAAGTGGACTCATTACATCATAGATAATGGACCCCTATGTGCCCTAAAAATGAGATCTCACACTATATTACATCACCCTATCGCCGCCATTACTAGATTTTTCTAATTTAAACTATTCTTAATTTTTGTTTAAAGATTTATTCTTAAACTAATTACTATCCTAAGCATTCCAAAGGGTCCTGATACTATTACCACTCACTTTACATCCAATTAAGTTGTTTACAATTTTTCCAAATTTAAATGCTTTCCAAGGTTTTTCTACAAATTTCCAATTGGATGTGTTGTAAGGAATTTCGGGCAACTGAGGCAAAATCTCTGCTCACATAGATGAAGTGGAGAACATCTTCCCACTCCACATGCCTGCAGATACCCACCCAATAGCAGTCACAAAACATTTAGCTGCCTCTAATATCCATTTCCCTAGGCAACAACATATTTTGCCCCCGGAAGGTAGTGCCAGCCTTGAATGTTGTATCATTTCAGACTTTGATGTTGATATGTATTTTGTTTTCCTTTGTGGAGATATGAAGCACAAAAATAGGCGATTGCACTAAAAATACACTTGTTTGATCTATCTCTATACTCTGCTGCATTTGTTAGTCACATGGAAAAAATAAAGCATCAAAAAAGTGGCAACAGAGCTTCATTAAAGGAAGAGTTTATTTCATATTTTATTACACTGCTCTACAGCCAAAATGCTTCTGAAATAAATGTAGTCAAACTTTACTAATTCTGGGTCACTGAGAACGAAAATGATGCTTAAAATTGTTGATTGGCTCTAGTTTTCAAGATATGCTATTGGGTCAGTATATACGACCCTTGACTTAGGAATGGCGGAGGATAAGTGAGTTATAAAGGGAAGGGATCTCAATTTAAACCAGAAATGACTAAAATACATCTTTGACTGGATCTATGAATAAATCTATGACTGGGTTTGGACAGTACTTGCTTTTTAGGCAAAACAATGCATGATGCAATCTGAAGCTGGTATTGCGTCATACATGATCTGAATTGCATCATGTTATTCCTAGAAGTCATGGATGATGCAAACATAACGAAGCTTACATCACTCTGCTGAACAAATTGCCCTATATCAGCTCTAGAAATCATACAGTGTCGTGCTCTCTTATTTGTCAGTGTTTGATTTTGCAAAGGGACACATTTTTGTTTAGTCAAAGTGAGCAGAGATGCCTCGTACTTGTGTGAACAGTGCAGATAACTTCTGCTATGTTTGTGGTGAAGTGACTTTTGCATCACAAAAGCGCAGTCTAACCGCTATGGTTAAGAAAGCCTATCACCTTTATTTTGGCTGCAAAATTTGAGATCAGGACAAGAGGTGGGCTCCACAAATGCTGCAACACTTGTGCAACAAATCTTCACCAGTGGTTGAACAGGAAAAGGAAATCTATGCCTTTTGCAGTGCCAGTGATTTGGAGAGAGCCAACAGATCATACCAGCAATTGTTACTTCTGCATGGTGCCTCCAGTTGGGAAAGGTGTGTCAAAGAAGAAAAAGTGGACTGTGCATTATCCAAACATTCCATCAGCTATATGCCCAGTACCCCACGGAGAAGGACTGCTGGTTCCTGATGCACCAGAATCATTCTCACTTGAGTCAGACGAGGAAGAGGAAGAGGATGAAACTTCTGGTCCTGAACCATCAATGTCACAGAACACACATTTTCTCCCATCTTCCTCCTCTGAACCACACCTCATAACACAAGGTGAACTGAATGACCTTGTCAGGGATTTGGAACTACCCAAGAGTAAGGCAGAGCTGTTGGGCTCCAGACTACAGCAGTGGAATGTCCTGGCAGGTGATGTTAGGGTTTCCATGTTCCGTGACCATCAAAAGGATCTTGTCCCATTCTTCTTCATGGAAGGTGATCTTGTAGCCTGCAATACCATCGATGGTGTGATGGCAGCCCTCAACATCATTCATGATCCAGATGAGTGGAGACTGTTCATTGATTCATCGAAGACGAGTCTTAAAGCTGTTTTACTGCATAATGGCAATGTTTTGCCATCAATTCGAGTTGGTCATGCAGTCCATATAAAGGAAACCTATGACAACATGAAACAACTTTTGAGGTGCATAAACTATGACCAACATCAGTGGCAGCTTTGTGGCCATTTGAAGGTTGTTGCTCTCTTGCTTGGTCTGCAGACTGGATACACAAAGTACTGCTGTTTTCTCTGTGAATGGGATAGTCGTGCAAGAGCTTCCCACTACATCAAGAAAGATTGGCTACTCCGACAGTCATTGAAGCCTGGGAGGAAAAGTATTCAGCATCCACTACTTGTTGAATCAAGGAAGATTTTGTTACCACCCTTACACGTCAAGCTGGGTCTGCTGAAGAACTTTGTCAAGGCCATTGACAAAACCCAAGCAGCTTTCAAGTACCTCAGTGGAAAATTTGCAAGGTTAAGGGAAGCTAAGATAAAGGAAGGTGTTTTTGTTGGTCCTCAGATTCGTGAACTTCTTCGAGATGATGCATTTGACCATGCACTGCATGGCAAGGAAAAGACGGCATGGAAAGCCTTCCAGTTACTGGCAATAAATTTTCTCGGAAACAACAAGGCAGACAACTACAGGTTATTGGTGGAAAACCTCCTCAAGGCATACAAAAGCCTTGGTTGCAATATGTCACTAAAGATAGATTTTTTGCACTCTCATCTAGATTTTTTTTCCACCGAACTGCGGAGCAGTGAGCGACGAGCATGGCGAGCGATTTCACCAGGACATTGCAACAAGGGAGAAACGCTATCAGGGCAAATGGAGCCCATCAATGCTTGCAGACTATTGCTGGACAGTGACAAGAGATGCTCATTTAATGAATACAAGAGACAAGCCAAGAAGCGCTGAGTAGACACTGAATAGGACTAAACTATGTACATAATAGTTTTTTGCCTTTTGTTTCATAATAAATTTTATTATATAACCCTTTTACTGATTTTTAAAGTGTTACATAAACAGGACAGGTGAAATCTTTTCATGTGTTTATGGTTGCTTTACATGATAATACCTAGGTTTACAATTTATGATTAAAACTCTACTATCTACACAATATACATAGACATAAAATGTAAAAAATTAAATATCTTAGAAACAGTAGCCAATCAGTTGTTTTAATTGTCATATTTGAATTCAGCACATCAAAATACATAATAAATAGCACATTGTATCTCTGAAGCAGACGACTTCTCAAAAATTGTAGACCAGTGTTATCTTTCTTCACTTGTCATGAGTGAGGTTGGAAGAAAATGAGAAATGGAAATGAGGGGGCATAGGGATGGAAGGGAAATGAAGCTCCCTATAATATATGCTCAGAAAGAAATTACTGTACCACCCACAAACAACACCAGAAAAAGGATAAGGCTGAGGGCTTTTAGGACTTCTTTGTAGTTATCAGAAAACTTTAAAAAATACAAGAACGAGGGGGCTAAAAAAAGGACTGATGAGCAAATAATGGCGCATTTTTGTCTTGTTTTTGTTTTTAAATAACTGATGGATTTAAATAATCAAAATGCCACTCCCATTCTCACAAAGATAGCAGAGCTGGGTCTGGATCTCAAATCCCACCTTGCATGTTTGGATTTAATGTTCATGAAGCAAATCTGAATATAATTTAGTCAGTATGTATCGATAAGCAATGTTAGAGGATCAACAAGGTTAATGCAGTGAACTAGATACAACTGAGGTGCAATTTTTTTATATTTATTTTTATTTTATTATTTTGCAACAGAGGTTGAGAGAAAAATGAAGAGTGTATTGTACATTGTACAAGACATTTACATGTAGTGTAAGTAACTTAAGAAGGACTAATTGGGAAACTTACATGCTGGGTAAAATTTGAAAAAGCACCTAAGCGCCACATTTTCAAAAGCGACTTAGCTCCTACTCCTAAATCTGCAAAAGTATTTAGGTACTTAAATGCCTCAAACCACCATTCAGATGCCACCATCCTCATAATCACTGCTAAATTGTCATGTAACTTCCTAAATCCCCATGGCTTTTAATTTCCACTGGTAGCATTTGCAAAGTTACTTACACTCTGACACTGCCTTATAGCTAATGAGCTACTTGGAACTCTAGCTCAAGTCAAAGCCCTGGAGGCCCTAAAATGAGAGTCTATATTGACATGATGGCCCAATCATTGAAGACCTGATACCTGTCAGATTCTGCATTAGGATGACTGGGGGCAGGTCACTGATAGGTGGAAGGATAGCACAGTGCTGGCACAAAAATATAGGGGGGCACAAGGAAATGTGAAGCAAGCATGACAGAAGTATTTAGCATGAGTAGGGGAGACTGACAGAGAGATGGCTTCAGCTGCTAAGGTATGTTTTCAGCTTGCTGGCTTCTGAGGATCCCTTTCTATGGGTCTAACTCTTCCAAAGTATCGAATGTAGCCTGGGCACATAACCTGGGACTAGGGTGACCAGACGTCCCGATAAACATCTGGACTGTCCTGATTTTTAGCTGTTTGTCCCGCGTCCCATTCGATCTCTGGTCGGGACGCAATTTGTCCCGATATTTTGCTCTGCCAGCATTTTTTTGCTCGTCCGGCAGCACTCACCTTTTTTTTTTTTTTTTGCCCCTTCCCCCCCTGGTGTCCCAATATTTTCTCATCTGGTCACCCTACTTGGGACTGAGGCTTCCACTAGGCAGCAAGCTGCCAATGGATTAGGCATTTAAATATTGAATGGAACAATGCCTAAATACCTTAGAGAATCTGTACCCTAGACACACTTGCAAATTTTACCCCATCTCTGAATTTGACCATTCTCTCTTTGCAAAGATATTGCTAAAATAATGGAATGGAAGAAAAGCTGGGCACTTTTGGAAGGATGAAGGATTTTAGTCTCACTTTGGATAGAACTTGCTATTACAATTTCATGAAGTTGTAGGCATCCTGGAAATGTTTATAGACATTGTAAGCAAGAAACAAGAAGTAATTCTTCCATCTACTGAGCACTAATAAGGCCTCAACTGAAGAACTATGTCCCATTCTGGGCACCATGCTTTAGGAAAAAGTGGACATATTGGAGAATATCCAGAGGAGAGCAACAAAAATTATTAAAGGTCTAGGAAATATGAGCTATGAGGAATGATTGAAAGTAATGGGTTTATTCAGTCTGGGAAGAGAAGATGGATCGGTGGTAATTAATTTTCAAGTACGTAAAAGGTTGTTATAAAGAGGAGGGTGATAAATTGTTTTCCTTAACCACTGAGGACAGGACAAGAAGTAATGGGCTTAAATTGCAGCAAGGGAGATTTAGGTTAGACAGGGAAAAACTTCTTAACTGTCAGGGTAGTTAAGCACCCCATCATGGTGGGTTTTTAAGAACAGTGTAGGCAAACACCTGTCAGGGATGGTCTAGATAATGCTTAGTCCTGCCTCAGTGCAGGGGACTGGACTAAATGACCTCTCGAGGTCCCTCCCAGTCCTCACATTTCTGTGATAGCCCTTCATGTTAAACCTCTGTGGCAAAGAAGATCCTAGAGACCTAAAAAAGGAAGAGATCACAAAACATCGAGAGAAATACACACCAATGATATCTAGTCTGTGGGGTTTCTCAGAGTGGATGTTTAACAAGTCTGGTGGAATTTTTGGGGTGATAGCACAGAAAACAGGTAGGCATGAAGCAGTTCAGGTAATCAATTTGTACTAGCTGGTATTGGACACAGTTATACAATAGGCTAACTTGTAAGATTAACAATTCTGGCACAGAAGGCAGTGACCATCAGTGGATTTAGAACTAATTACATTTAGTAAAATTAAGCAAGTAATTTTATAATTGCTGAAACAAAAGGCATGCCTTTTGTTTCATTGCTGTAGGTTCTAATGATAGAAGAAGCTGTAGAGGTAGACAGTATTGAACTCAATACTATAAGGAACAGTAGGGGAGGCACACTTGTCATTTCACAAATAAAAGACAGACTTACTGTGAGCATAGGATTCATATTTACAGATGTTAGCAAAGTTGATAGGAAAAGGATCAAACCTAGAAATAAATAGACAGGTTAATAATATGAATACCTTAGAAGGCTTGAAGATTCAGTCAAGCTGCTTATATGAAATTCTGGAAATCATGGGAGAACTGACTGTTAGTGTTCCTTATTCCACACGAACCCTTTACCTACTGATATCTCCCATCCTGCACTGAAATAGTCAACCATCTCCTTAGCACTGAGTATCCCCTCCCCCAGACCCTGCAGAAGGCTGTCCTCAAAGTCAAGAATCCATAAGTGGAGAGCATGGCTGGAGAATAAGGCTAGGGGAAATCTCAGAAGTGGGTACATCCAGAGCCTTTATTAACTACTGCTGCCCCAACTTCACTGTGGAACAAATGTCTTATGAACTTTTTCAAAGCTCAGAGTTTGGGGTTTGGTTCAGTTTGTCTGCAACAGAGACATTAGCATCAATTCTTATTTCATGCACGCTGGCTTGTTCATCCCTCCTGAGGCCATGTATAAGTGATTTGTGAATATTAACATGGAGAAGACTATAAAATATAAATTTTAGGATTCTAAAATAGCTAGTGCAGCTACATTTCCTGTCTAACCTGGTGTATTTCAGAGATCAAGGCTGATGGTTCTCCACTGCTCAACATAAAACTAGTTAGAATGTTCATCTGTGTGGTAATAATTTTTAGATTTAAGGATAAATGTGAATTACTTCCTCTATCATCATAAGCTTTGCTTAGCGCCCCCCTCCCCAATTGCTTAATCAGTAATATGTTTCTTCATAGTTCTAGAAACAGGGCCACCCGGGGGGGAGCAAGTGGGGCAATTTGCCCCAGGCTCCGGGCCCTGGCCCGGCGGCGATCCAGGTCTTCGGCAGTGAGTCCTTCAGTGCTGCCGAAGACGCGGCGCAACTGAAGGGTCCCTCGCTGCCGAAAACCCGGACCGCCGCCGCGTGAGTACAAGCACCACAGCCAGGGCCGGAATTGGGCCCCATGCCCCAAAGAGGGCCCTACAACCTCCCGAAGGAGCTGCCGCCGAAGACAGTGGCGGGACTTCGGCGGCAGTTCATTCGAATCAGGCCCCGCGGTGCCTAAAGCCGGCCCTGGCCGCAGCTCCCCTGCTTTGCTCCAGGCCCCCTGAATCTTCTGGGCAGCCCTGTCTAGAAAACCTGGATTAAATATTGAAACTTCATCTGTTAGAAAGCAAATTTATCTTTTGCCTTTTGAGTGGAATCAAAATCAATCTTCCATTCTTGTTTCATCATGAACTTGGGTTCTGATATCTGTCTCAATCAAGTTTTATTTGTTGAATGTAGTGAACTACGTTAATGGTAAGCTATAGATGAGACATCCCAAGAAATTCAAAAACTTCTGATTTCCAGACAAATGTACCTGTGTCATATTGTACATATTTCGGCAAGGAACAGTAATACAAAACCCTTTAAATATGCCAGGGACTGAGTTACAATTGTTGAGGGAATCATAACTTACTATGTACATCCATTACATGGTATTGATACTGATGGAGTTTATTGCATTTAAGAAATAAAACAATAATGGAATTGTGATATTGGGCAGGAAACTGTTGCCTTAGTAACTGGCTGCATATTATATGTGCAGCAACCTAGTTTAATCAGTCAAATTACCCCTTGTTAAAAAAAACAGCAGCCACATAGCCATTTTTGTGTTTAAAAAGAGCAAGAGAAAAGAAGAAAAGAAAAGCTTAATAAAAACCAGCCACAATTCTGTTAAATTCTCTTTCCCAAACTGTGAGCTTCTGGTTTGCAAAGGATACTTCCTATTCTATTTTTCTCATGTAGTGTGTCCAAAAATATGGAAACTTGGTTTTATTTTGTTCATTGCCTTCAACAATCCTTTTGGGCTGGCTATGAGCCAAAAATTTAAAAAAGGGCTTATGATATGCTTCTCCCAAAACAGATCTTAATAAGATATGAAAGTCTTGGCATGTTGTTGATACTGCCACGGTTCACGAAATGTGTTTAGTCTCAGTATTGCATGTTAACCTCCCCATTTTGGGATGATTTCTAACAAAAATGGCATGTTTCTTGGTTGCAGATGAACTCAACTGCCAGTTAAATCAATACCTGCCACCTCTTCTCATTTGAGAAGCTCAGCAATTAGTTGTGACAAGAGACAGTGCTTTCTAATTAAAAGTGAATGTGAGGGCAGGAAAAGCCCTTTTATTGTTTAAGGTACATATTTATTTACTTTTACTTATAAATTGATTGTGTTTTGCAGCTTAATTTATTTTCTGTAGCATCCAAACCTAGGGTGACCAGATGAGAGGAAGACCATATTGGGATGGGTGGGGGGAGGGTTGCCAGTGGAGCCAAAAAAAGAGGACCACGAAATATAGGGACTAATTGCGTAGACACGGGACAAATGCATAAATATCGGGACAGTCCGAATTTTATCGAGCTGTCTGGTCACCCTATTCAAAGCAGCTGGTAGTCATGTCAGATTACTATCCATTTTGTCCTGAAAGTCTATGACAAATCAAATAACATTACATCCTCAAAACAATCCACGGAAAGGAAAAAGAACTATACATATGACTGACAATCATTATACAGTCCTTTCTAAACATGATAATAATTTATAGTACTTAATATTTATATGACACTTTACGTGCACTATTCCTGAGGGCATTCTGCACCAAAAAATTAAAAATGTTGTGCAGAATTTTAAAATACCGTGCACCTTTTATTTGTCAATAAATAAAATACAGAGGCTCCAACATGGCATTGGGGAGCACAGGCCAGTGGCTGCATGAAGGTGCGAGATCACCGTGCAGTCCACTCACCCCTGGGACATGGACTCAGCGGTGAGGTTGCACCCAACTCTGACACAGCACAAGGCCTGGGCCTGCCCCAGAAACACCCTGGGGCTCTGTCCCTCTGCACTAGCTGCACCAGATGCGGGGCAGGCAGGCTCAGCCAGGCAGGAGCTAAGTGTGTGTGTGGGGGGAAGGGGGGATCCAGGTGTGGGCTGAGAGGATTCTGTGTGGGACAGTCTGGGTGCAGGCAGCTCAGTGTGGGGTGTAGGTGTGGGGGAGATCTAGATGCACAGAGGCTCATTGGGAAGGTTCCTGTGGGGGTTTACTGTGAAGGTGGTTGGGGCTCAGCAGAGGGGCCTGGATGTTGGGGGAGGAGAGGGGTTTGGTGGGGTGGGGGTCTGGGTGCATCTAGTTGGGGGTCAGTGATGTGGGGATCTGGATGTGGGGGCTCAGGGTGGTGCCGGGGGTTGGAGCTCATCAGGGTGGGGGTTTGAGTGCAGGGATCTCAGTGCAGGGTGGTCTGGGTCTGGAGGTAGGGGGTCTGTGTGCGGGGGCTCCAGATGCAGGGATTGAGGTTCAGTGGGGTTTGGGTATGGAGGGTTAGGGGTCTTCTGGGTGTACAGGGTGAGGCTTGGAAGGGGTGTCTGGGTATGGAAGGTTCAGATGCACAGGGGTTGTGCTTGGAAGGGGTGTCTGGGTATGGAAGGTCCAGATGCACGGGGGTTGGGCAGACAGAGGAGCTGCTCCCTACACAGTGTTGTCTCCCCCCTGCAGCTGAGGAGTGATGTGGGCAGGAAGCAGGGGAGGATGCTGAGCTTCCTGCAGCTGGGGGAGGTTTCTGGGGGCGGGTCTGACACAGCCCCAGCCACTCCTTGCAGGGAAAGAGGAAATCTCATCCTCTCCTGCCTCCAGCCCACCCAGGACTAGCAGCTGATGGCTCAGGGTAGGAGCCACTGGCTGGGGTGTTCCCCACCCTGCAGTGATTTATCTCTCCACCAGCTGCTCTGGGTGCCTGAAATGATGTACCTGTGCTGCTTGCAGCTTCCCTGTCAGAAAGTCATTTTTCTGCGGGGAAGCAAAGAAATCTCCGGGGGACATGAATTCTGTGCATATGCAGTGGCACAGAATTCCCCCAGGAGTAATATACAAAGCACTGTACAAACATGACCTAATTAATTCCCTCAGCTCACCTAAAAGTTAGGTAGCTTAGCTGTACTAATAAGGATATTGAGACAGAGAGCTAAAGGGGGTTTCCTCCTTGCTCACAGTCAATTTTCTTGTTTCCATTGGTGCCTCAAGAGCACAGTGACTGGCAGATTAAAAATAGGCAAAATGGAGGCTCTTTGGCCTGAGGAACCTATCTGAGTGTTCTTATCACTTAACCATTAGAAATGGATGAAATTTTCAATCCAAATTATTATAATGAAGATGGCCTTTTTTCTAATAAATTTATAGCAGAATATTATTTTATTGGCAATTTTCTCTTCCTTTTTGGACAAAGCACTTTTTACTTC
The DNA here is from genome assembly GCF_013100865.1 of Trachemys scripta elegans. NCBI lineage: Eukaryota > Metazoa > Chordata > Testudines > Emydidae > Trachemys > Trachemys scripta. The sequence goes on along the minus strand of NC_048302.1, from coordinate 61,506,369 downwards.
TCTTTTCTGGTGAGGGGGTGAAAAACAGAAAATGACTGAACTTAAAAAGTTTCTCATTAGTGGATTTAGAATGTTCCAGATAAGGATGGTACATATCTGAATAAGCAATGGGAAAAATACTTGTGTATGGAGAAAAAACCCACTCCCTTCTTCATTCTGCTACATTTTTAAAGACTTCTTTTTCTGCTGAGAAAGTTACTAGTTTTGTATTAGAAAACTAATAAAGCACAAGATTAACGTGACCACAAAAGAGTCTTTCCTGTACTACTTATCCCTGCCAACATGACTTTCATCAGATGCCTCAACTGAGATTCTCAAACGCAAACCTAACTATCCACTCCTTCTCTCTAAGTGGCAGCCTAAACATCTATTTTTTTGTCCATTGTTCATTTTTTGTTCAGTTAGTGTTGTCATGTCTCTTTTTAGTTTTTAAATATTGAGAAATTATTTCTGTATTCACTAATATAGGACCTGATCCTATACTCTTCACTCAAAACTCATTCTGACTTCATGGGGTGGAGGAGAGAGAGAGTGAGTTGTACAATTGGGCTGAATCCTCTCTGATATTTTTGCAGAATTGTAATTTGCATTTTCGGGGGAAAATAAGTTGTCCTCTCAGGAATTCAGAGAAGACAAAAATGACCTTTCTGATTAGTGTCCCCGTCAGATCTCATTCAATAGATGACATTTATTTCATGGATAACCTGTTGTTCAGAGCTATAGACTGAAGTTTTAAAGATGTATGGACCCAAAATCAGAGCTCTGCTTGGTGCCATTAAAGAAGGGGACAAAGGTATCTCTAAGATGCTGTATGCTCCCCTGATTCTTTGGGGTGCCTTTACTGAGGACAGGGGTGCCTGGAACACAGGATGCTCTAGACATGACCCCTTTGTCCCCAACAAGCCTTCTCCCTGCGGGGGCCCAGGAGGAATGGAATACAGATGGGATAATAGCTTTGAATTTAGAGAATTTAGATAATAGCTTTGAATTTAGAGGTTCATCCTTTTTATTTAAATCTGTATCACACATTTGTTCTTCTAGCTTTGGAATGTAATCTCTAGCTCCAAATTTTATATTGGTTGGGAACGCAGAGGAATACCAACATCAACATAAAGTTACCCAATATGGTTTCTCCCTGGGCTCAAGCCTCTTCTTGGGATCAGATGCATTACTACTGTGTGGGGAAAGGCCACTATATAGTACAAAGATTATCTAAATATTTGAAGGGGCGAAGATATTATGGTGATAGACAAAGCATAAGACAATAGATAGAACTGAACAGAACTCTTTCGGAGTATCTCAAGTTTATTCCAGATCCCAGGTCTTCTCTGTGAACCATTATTGCCAGGTCATAGATTCTGCTGGCTAGAAGAATACATCTCATTAGATCTTTCAGTATTTAACATCAGCACAATTGCAAAGTGAATTCAGCTGCAGTATTTTTTTTCTTCTTACTTTGTTCCCCTTGAGCACTAATTAAATACAGTATTCACAAACATGCTTCTTTTAGGAATGATGTTTATCCATATATTACCGTTCTCAGGCTGTGAATGCATAAAATAGTAGTAGTAATTTGTAATCAACATATTTGACATTGAAGAGGTGGGCTGTATTCAACCAGTAAGATGGACATCAGTATTTAAATTTTTATTCTATTAGTATGCAAATATGGACCTGAATGTAACCTTGTTAGAATATTCATATTATTTTTTTTGCTAATGAGTAATCATAAAGAAGTCAAAATTGTCGCCAGGGAAAATACTTTATTTGATGTACATAAAATTGAATATTTTGGAGATGCTGATGAAATTGCCTCCTAGAACTTTATATGATATAGGAAGATGAATTAAAATTTCTTTGTAAAATATAACAGGTGGTCAATCCATCAGGAATGGAGGAAATCCATTTGAGTATATGATTATGCTACAAATCCCAACAGATGTTTTACTTTCAGAACATCAGACAATTTATGTATATAAATTAGTTTTCCTATTTGTCTAATTTTATTTTCAAATATAATTACATTACTTAGCTTTTATTCGCAGTCTGACTTCACTGAGGCTTGTATTCATATTATTTATTATTTCACAAAGAGCATCCTCCTCATGTAAGTAAATTGTTACAATCAGACCTTGACCTAGATTTCCTGCAGTTCTCAGAAATGATGTTTCTGAAGTCGTTCAGAGACTTCAGTCTATAAAGCTGATCTGCTGTGAGAGGCAAGTGAATTCCTGGAATATGAAATATAGTCAAAGCTCAGCCTGTGAATTGAAAATGGACAAAACTCATCATTGTGCTCTCAAAAGCCATTTTTAGCATGTTCAATAATTCCCTCACAGCTGGTTTTAATAAAATGTGCACTGGAAAGGAGCCAGGTTCATGCAATATTTAAATATGCTTAGCTGGAAAATAGTGTCTTATTGCAATCTCGCTTTGAAACTGGCAGTAGAAAACAGACATATTATGGTTTTAGTGCAACAGTAGAAAGATCGGTGAAATATATGTTTTTACCCTAGGCAGTGAAATAATGTCATACAGACTGAATACCTAAGAAAAACACAGAAGCAGATATAAAATGTCAATGCTAATTTGAAGTAGCAGTTGTCTTCAGAACCTTTCATAGAAGAATCTATAACATTATTAAGAGAGGAGATGAAGTCAGAAAGGAATAGAGCCTTCTAGAATCCAACCTCCGCAATCGGAGGAAAAGGATTTAATGGAAAAATAATCACCCAATCCTAGGCAATAGTGTTCCCTGCTTATTGCTTCAGAGGAAGGCAAGTCTCTAGTTCTCAAAAGTATTGAAAAGCTGAGTTAGCTCTTTAAGTCCATTCATATCCATTCTTTTTTAGCACAATGCCCAACAATCATAAATCTCTTTATTTCTATGACATCTGACCCAGAAACTACATGCAATACTTTAGTAGGTGTCTATCTGAGGTTGGAGCTTGGATGAGATCTAGCTGGATGGGACTCATTCTGGATAACACTGAGATTTAGGGAAGCAACCACAAATATTCTTCAACTGAAGGAGCATACCCACTGTTTGTTACTCAGCTTTGCAATCTATTTATCATGTTGGATCCTCAGTGATTTCTGAATATCCAAACTGTATCAGTAACTAATAACTTTATTTTTCATTTGCATTTGGCAATAAGATTGCAATGTTGTCTATGATGTGAATCATATCATAACTACTTACGTTTTTGTCAGCTCAGAAATGGATTACAAAAATGTGTTCAACATGATGATGTATCAAAAGATGACTAGAAAATTTCACCTTTGTAAAAGCAGATGTTAATTGTTAAACTGTGTTTAAATCAAGGAGAACACTCAAGCTTTGTAATGCACTCTGGTTTCCAGTTACCTGGTGGATAAAGTTTGAGGTCTTAGTTTTGATCTTCAGGGCCCAAAATGATTTGAGTCCAGTTTACTGTAAAGAGCAACAGTCTTCACAGAAACTAACCTGTAGCAGGTTGAAGCATGGATGAAGCATCCTTGACTCTGGAATTTATTCCCCATTTTAGTCAAATGGAGCCCAGATTTGTTGAGCTCCAGAACATGCTTTTAAATCAGTTAACCGTGAAACTAACTAATATGGTAATGAGTCAGCACATTTTTGACTAAATGAATTTCCATCAAAGTATGTCATTTCATCAAAGCCAAAATGTTTCACAGAGATGTATTTAGTTCAATGCATTTTTTTGCCAGGAAGGAGTTTTTGGTCCAGGGCTCTTTGGTTACATCTGATATATGAGTGAGAGAGAGCGCTGAACTGAAGAGCCCAGGTTTTTGTGTAAGTTTCAACACCCTTCTGTTCCATGAAAATATTCAAAAGGTTTTGTTTTCATTTCCCTTCAAAACAAATTGAAATATCAAAACCTCAAAAGTTGTTGTGAAATGGGGTTGTCTTCTGGAAAGCTCTAGTAACAAGCCTAGTTCTAATAGAGCATCCTTATCAGAGTACTCCCTTGTGGCATTGTGGAGGTTCTGCAGCTATTCAGCATCAGTTTCTCAGCTGCTCTTCCACTGCTCCACCCAGTCTCCACTTCCTTCTGGATTGCAGAGATGTATTCCTTCAGCTGGGCCATTTACAGTTCTACCCTTTTCAAGTTTCTCAAAGTCTGAATCGACATAACTCTTCTCTTTGCTCCATGAGATCTTGTATTGGGTCCCAGGAAGTGGGTGGGCACAAGCCTGCTCTCCTACAGTGAGGCATGTAGCCTTCACCTCTCCCCTGCTTTCTTCTAACTGAGCAGGTCTCTTCTTTTTAAACCTCTCCATGGAAGCCTGCTGTGTCTTAATTTGGGCTAATTGGACGTTCAGTAGCCCATCAATCCCTTCCTGCCTTGTGCGGTGTCAAGACTCAGAGCCTGCAGAAAAGCTAGTCTCCAGGCAATCTAATGAGCACACCTGGCCTGTAGTAGGCTGCCTGATTGGCTGGAAGAATCGTCAGACTGGCTCTTAAGCCCAGCAGCAGCAGTCTAGCAGCTGCTCAAAGCAATCACCCATTGCTGTGATAGCTCCTGGTTGTTCCCAGTCTTGGACCCAGTCCTGCCCCTACCTTGTCTCATTCCAGGTAACCTGGTTCTGACCCTTGGCTCTGTTACCTGCACTCTGACTCCAGCTGTGACCCTGAGTTCCAATTTCTGGGTATTAACTCTGGTTTTGACCTATAGGCACAACCACTCATGTCTTGGTCACTGATAGTTGGAGGCTTTTTTGCCCCATTATAGCAGTCTATATACCTAGCTTCTTAAGCTTTCTCTAAGGGGATGGACTGACTGATAGAGATAATGAGTTGATTAGGTAGAATGACTATTAAGTGGCCTGGAGTTAATTTATGAATTAACTATTTTTAAAAATGTAGACTGGAAGTGCATCATTTACTATTTGTTTTCTGTTGTTTTGGTCATTCAATGAGTAAGCAGAAACTATATCATGTGATTTTAAGGGACCAGTCAGATACAATTAAATAGCAGATAGTCCAAAGGAATAGCTTGTGATCTGCCCATAGAATGAAATGTTACATACTCTATTTGGCAAATATTTACACACACACACAATATGCTCTGAGAAAGCAGGAGCTATTTGTGAACAGGAAAAAGGGCTACATTCACCAGGAATCTTATTTACCAACTCTGCTCAGATGATTGACTCTAGACATTTTCATAATGAATGGATTAGTAGCAAAAAAGAAAAAAAAAATTGTGACCATCCTTGAAAGGTTCAGTTGTGTTGGTAAAATCAATACGGAGACACACTTGGCCTTTAAACATGATGGACAGAAGTAGTTTCAGAAGGGACTCTGCCTATAGTAGAAGGAGAATGGCTGTTCATAACATGACATTAAATGAAGTATGCTAATTGTATTGTAGTTTTCAGAATCTGCAATTGTTTGTTTGCTACAATGGAGGCCTTTCAACTTGTCTTAAGTTATCTTGCAATATCTTAATAGAATCTTCAGCCCCAATCCTGCTCCCAATAAGAATGAGAGAGTCTCTTCTTCACATATAGTATGTTACCACATGTTGTTAGCAATATGTCCAGCAGGTTAACAAACATGGGAAGGGAAGTGAGTTCCAAATGCAAGAAACTTTCACAGGGAGTACCTTGTAAAAACCAGACCAATTAGTCATGGTTATTATCTTGACCAATAACGCTTTGAGTGGGTATGTATTGAGTATTTCTTGTGCATACTTAAATAAAATAGAAAATTGTTGGCCTCCATAGAAGCTATTTTATTTTTCAGTAATGGAGGATAGGATATAGGGGTGTGTGTGTGTGTATATATATATACCAGTAACTAATTCTAAAATAAGAAATATCTTAACAGTAGTTCAAAATGGCTTTAAAAAAGATGTAAAGCAGAAAGCTAGCCCTGCTTCTCTGCCAGAAGTGTTACCTGTGTTTAAAAATATTAATAGGAACTTTGGCTTAGCCGTAGCCCAATTATCTATCTAAATAGAACCCGTGAAGCATTTTCATGGTGCATTTCAAGTTGTTGGGACTTTGCCAAACTGTTTAACCTTCATTGTTCATCTTCCATTTATATGTCAGATTTTTCATAATTAAATTGGGTTTAGGGTTTTCTTATTGATTGCATTTCCTGCCAGCTGAGTAGTCTCTATGAATATATTACTTGTATTATTCAGTAAACCAAGCAGCAAAAAGTTATTGAGACAAATTCATTCCTGGTGTTACGCCACAGAAGTCAGTTATATGAGGGATGAATCTGGCCCATAGACTAGTAAAACTTAGTTTGCTAATAATTTTTATTATAGTAGTGCCTCAGGACCAACCAAGAATGGGGCCCCATTATGCAAACCACTGGGCAGACACAGAATAGCAGACAGGCCTTAACCTGAAGAGCTCACAGCCTAAAAAAGGACACTGGGTGGTAGAAGGGGTAGAACACACAAGCAGAGTGAACACCGTGATGGTAGCAAATGTCATATTAGTTCCATGGCTTTACTTATTTAGGGGTGGGTTTAGTTAAGAGGGGAACAGGTAAATGGGAAGGGGGTTGAGATTGGGGGGACATGAGGTAGGTGTGGAGTGAATCTGAAGTGAGGAGACTGAAGGCAGAGCAGGGTGTGAGCAAACAGCCTATCAGCAGAGGACAGAGAAAGTCCGGTCAAAACTAGAAAATTCTCTCAATGACTGAAGGAATTAGCTGAAGAGATTGTACAGCCCCAGCAATAATAGGTATAAATTCATGGATGATAGGAGAGATCCTGGAAGACTGGAGAAGGGCTAACATAGTGCCCATCTTTAAATGGGGGTGAGTGGGAAGAAGGAGCTGGGGAACTATAGACCAGTCAGCCTGACTTTGATACCGGGGAAGCTACTAGAGCAATGTATAAAACGTTCAATTTGCAAATACTTAGAGGATGAAGGGATAATCACTAGCAGCCAGCATGGATTTACCAAGAACAAACAAATCATTCTAAACCATGATTTGTTCTTGGTAAATCCATCTATACTGTAACCGGGTAACTGATTTGGTGGATGGGGGAATGTGGTGGACATACTATACCTGGACTTCTGCAAGGCTTTTGACATAATCCCACATGACATTCTGATAAGTAAGCTGGAGAAATGCTGCTCAACAGAACGACCATTAAGTGGATACATAATTGATTAAACCACTACAAACAGAATAACTATTAATGGAATGATATCGGATTGGAGGGAGATCTCAAGTGGGGGTTCCACAGGGATCTGATCTTGGTCCAGTGCTGTTAAACATCTTTATTGATAACCTGGACATAGGTATAGAGATCACAATGATCGAGTTTGCAGATGACATAAAGCTGGGATAAGTTTGCCAACACTTTGGAGAATAGAGCTAAAATTCAAAGGGATTTTGATAAACTTGAGACCTGGGTTATAGACAACAAAAGGAAAGTCAATAAAGACAAATGTAAGGTGCTACACTTAGGGAAGAAAAACCAAATGCACAAATAAAGAATGGGGGGAAAACTGGCTTGGAGCAGCACTGCTGAGAAGGATGTGGGAGTTGTGGTGGATAACAACTTCAACATGCACCAACAATCTTGGTGTTGGTTAGGCCTCAGCTGGAGTACTGTGTCCAATTTTGGTCACCAATGTATGGAAAGGATCTATAGGTGAGCAATAAAGATGATCAAAGGGCTGGAGTGCAAGGCATATGAGCAAAGGCTGAAGGAACTGGGTATGTTTAATTTTAGAAAAAAGGAGTTTGAAGGAGTGGGGGGGGGGCATGATAGCTGTCTTTAAATACTTGAAAGGTTGCCATAAAAAAGATGGAGAAAAATTGTTCTCTCTTCACAGAGGACAGGACAAGAGGCAATGAGTTCAAATTACAGCCTAGCAGATTAGGATTAAATCTCAGGAAAAACTTCCTAAGTGTAAGAACAGCAGGACAATGGAACAAACTGCCTAGGGAGGTTGTGGAAGCTTCTTCACTAGAGGTTTTCAAAGGGAGACTGGATAACAATCTGTCTTGGATGGCTTAGACACAACAAATCCTGTATCTTAGTAGGGGGTTAGACTAGAGGACACTTGCAGTCCCTTCTAGCCCTGTGATTCTATGACTGAAGGAACCTGCTTTGGAGGCTTCCGCAGCTACTCCTACAGGCTGGAGCCTCTGGCTGGCTCCTTTCTGCAGTTTTTTCCATAAGGCCACATGATGTGGGGAGAGAGTTTTAATGCTCCCAGAGAACAGGGAGTCTCCCCTGCACAGTTTGGGATGCAGGGTCGTGTTGAGGGGAGAGGGGTTGCTCCAGCTGGGTCCCTCACCCCCAGTGCAGGAATCCCTTCAATAAAAGTTTGACCCCCTCCTTTGTCTTCACAATGGTACACATCAAAGTCTTCTAGCAGTTCCAGCTGAGCCATTTCATGCTCAACAGTAAACAGTTTCCTTTGAAGTTCAGAAGGAAAATGTTTTACTGTGCAATCAGGCATCTCTCAGTTATGTGCGCACACGTGCTGTTTATATGTGCCACCTGCATAGCTTTAAAAGGGAGATAGTTGTCATCTCTGTGGAAACCCAATGACTTCAGTGTTTGTGAGGTGTGAGGGAAGTAGTTTGGTTTGACTTGAGGATAGGTGTCAGACAGGGCTGCATGCCATCGCTGACTCTTTTCAACTATTATCCTGAAGAAGTCTTAAGAGGAGCCACTGCTGGAAATCTACCAGAGGATATACAGATTGGTGGATCAAAAAATTAGTGATCTGTGCTTTGCCAATGATATTGACCTGATTGGATCATCATCAAAATTGGTAGGAAGAGTAGTGGTGGAAGCAGAGAAGTTAGGTCTAAAGATAAAAACTAATGGTGACCTCTAAGTCTGTTGAAAAGGCAAAGATATTTGTACCTAAAGATGAGGAGGCACTGAGCACTTCAATTACCTAGGTAGCATGGCTACAAGGGCTGCTAATCCTCACTTTGTTATCCTACATAGAATTGGATTTGTGACTGTCTCTATAGTGATACTCAGCCCCTATGGAAGAGGCAAAAGTCTTACTATGAACTGAAAAAAGAAATTGCTGCAGTCTTGTGTGTTTTTTTGGTTTTTTTTTTTTTTTTTTTTTTGCAATACACATGTGAGATGTGTGCTAAGGAAACTGGACATTGAGGCTTTTGGCCTCCCCAATTGCAATGTTACAGGCAATAGCTACACATTAGCAGAGCCATATTATTGCCTAGACCGGCAAATTTGCAGGGGTGGAAGCTCCCCTCCGTGCCCCGCCCCCCTGCTCCAGCTCACCTCCGCCTCCTCTGCAAGCACGCTGCCGCATCCTGTTTCTCTCCACTCCCAGCGCTTGCACCGCAAAACAGCTGTTTCGCGGGGCAGGGAGGGAGGGGGGAGGAGGGGGAACGCCGCGTGCTGGGGGAAGAGGTGGGACTGGGGGGCGGGGATTTGGGGAAGGGATCCAATAGGGGAAGGGAGGGGGCGGAGTTGGAGTGGGGACTTTGGGGAGGGGGTTGGAATGGCGGGGGAAAGGGCGGAGTCGGGGAGGGCCAGGGTGGCAAATATTTCCCAAAACTATTAATCCACCACTGCACATTAGGTATACCTTTCACATGAATAATGAGGAGGTAACCACCCAAATGTACAGTATAACTAGAGTGAGACCTGATATCAAGATGATCAGATTTGGGGGGAAAAAACTTGAATTTGCAGGACATGTGGGTCAGATGAGTGGAGGAAGATTGGTGAAGCAAGTTTTGTAGGGTTGGCGTGCCCATGGTGAGTATGGTTTGACGACGTGGCTGACTGGATAGGATTCAGCATTGTAGGCCTGAGAGCTGATCAAACCTCCCTCTCCCCCCATTAAACGAGCCTTGGCTGAATCTCAGGGAGTTCACCACTAAAACTGGGGGGGGGGGGCGGAAAGGAATGTTTGCTGCTGATAAAGCACCCCCACCTCAGGCTAACAAGAGTTATAACCACCAAGGTTGTAAAGGCACTGGGAAATTAGGGAGGATACAGAAAGAGACTCACAAATGGTAAGATAAGCTCTGACCAGCGTTTTATGCTGACCATCTGCACAAATAGAGAAGGTCACAATAAGTTACAATTTGGGCATGAAAGATAAAATGTAAAGAACTTGGGCAGGAAGGAAGAGACATAAATGCCAGTGTGTAACTGGTTAAAATTTTTGTTATTTAGGAGTTTGGGATAATGTGACCGGTTTAGTAAATTTGAAGGAGGGAGCTAGTTTTACCTATATAATGTAAATGAAGAACAATGCTCTTTGGGAACCCATTCCGGAGTGCAGTTCAGCATCAAGCTGCTGGAACTCTGACCTCTCTGTACGACCATGACGTGCAGAGGTGTTGCTGGAAACCCCCAGATGAATGAATCCTGACTGGCCATTGGGTGAAATTTGTCTGTATATTCGGAGTGGTGAGCATAAGAGATTTGCTTGGTCTGTGTATTCTGTGTGTGTTGCTAATAAATAGATGTTTAAAGCCCAACTGTGTAAGGCTCTTTCACTGGGAAAAGGTTCCGCAGACCCATAGAGCCCTGAGCCCCGAGGAAAAGGGCAGATACTTAAATTGATTAGGTTTCTTCCTGAGTCCCGTGGGTAAGATAGGTGCCTTACACCCTGAGCCCTTGGAAAGGAAAGGGTGGGGGTGCCTAAATTGATTGGGTCATGCCTTGAGCCCTCAGTAAGGTATAGGCAGCGCGCCCTAAATTGACCAGGTCAAGCCGTGAGCCCTCGGTAGGGTGTGGGAGGGGTGCCCTAAATTGAGCGGATAACAGTATGGTGTGCTTGAAATGTGGAGGAAGATTGCTGGCCAGTGACTCCCATGTGTTGTGTTTATTCTTTATTGTGATGTGATTTTTATGGTGCTTTGCACTATGAGAATAATATCTAGTTACAATGTTGTTGAGGGGTTTGTTTTATTACTGTTTGCTTTCCAACTGGACATCATGGAGATCTCATTCTGTCTTACCAACTGAAATGTGTGATTATAAAACTAGGAATCAGACATCACTTAAAAAGTCAAGACAGGATGTGAGCAATGAGCCTGTTAGTGAACTTGATATATGTGCACAGACTCCCTCCTTCATTACTCCTTCCATGCTAATTTGTGTGGGTACTAACTACTCAGCTGGGTTGTTGTGGGTAGATGCTATGTAGGAAATAACTACTCTGCTGTCTTTTTGAAGGTGCAAAAATTAGCAGCTGAAACACAAACTCACTCCATTTATCTGATAACATCATAATGGCCGTGGCAGACTTACCAATGCATATTGAGCCAGTTTGGTAAATGTATATCATGAAAAGCCTGTTGTTTTGGGGTAAATGTAAATTAATGCTTTAGAGCCATTATGGTCTATTATGTAAATCTGCTTTTAGGGACTTTGAAAAAGCATAATTATGATGGAGAGACAAGGTGGGTGAGGGAATATCTTTTATTGGACCAACTTCTGTTGGTGAGAGAGACAAGGATTCAGCTTGCTTTTCTGAGTCCTATACCCTCCCCCCACTTCCATGAAGGGACAGAGGACCTTGGCCAACAAATGCCACAAGGTCGTCTCCTATTCCATATACACAAGGCCTATCAGTGCAATCCCAGGTCTCTCACTTCTGGGAAGTGTTCCTTTTAACCACACTGGAAACAGGCCACTGAGGGGGCACCAGTGACTAGCTAGGTTACATTTTCCCCCACCACCACACCAATACCTGCTATCAGATCTCCTGCCCAATCCATTCTCTCACATTTCTGAGCCAGAGGTCATCCCCTGCATCCGACAAACATATTCAATCGATCCTGGAAAACTAAGACTGGTTATAACAGATGTTCCTATGCTAGACCACAAAATCACAGTCTCCAAGAATATTTTAGTAACCTCACAGGTCACCACCTTCTGAGTCTTATCCACACAGGCTGACTTTGCAACTCCCAAACAAACATGGATTGTGAACATTTCTGGCCATGGTTGCTTAATAAGTCCAACATACCCCTGAGTTTGGTATCTCAACTTGACTCCCAGGCAGGTCTCAAGATCATTCTTCCCAGGATGAATAACCAGGACTTTAGTGAGCTGCTCATCAATGAGTGCAGGAGCCGCAGAGCTGATCCCACAGCATGCCTCTTCTGCCAAGCCACTGAACACATACACTGAAGCTCAGTTGTGATCCATCTGCAGACTGGCCACCTTCTTGCACTATGGAGCACCTGCTAATCCAAACACTGTGTATGCTTTGGACATCCCCTGGAGTCAGAAACAGACTGGATTAGTTACACTTATTTTAATTTCCAGTAATCTTTCCCTTGGGACAGACATAAGTCCTGTAACAATTAGATTGCCAGTGCCTTACCACCTAAACCTTTCAAGAGTCAAAACCCTCTGCTGCTGCCAATGTTGCTGCCTCAATCCTGAAAGGATGTTTACCAAAGTTAGCTTGGCTGAGACTTCAGTAGGCCAGAGACTCCTTCTCTGGAATGCACCCCACACACATTGGGGGGGGGGGGATGAGGGGGAGTTCCAGAGCTCCTGTGTACTCTCTTGGCATTGCTTCTCCTAGGGCCAGAGTGCACCTCAACTTCTATGTCCTGATATCCTGGATCTGGGAACATGAAAAGAATCCAACCAAAGCCAAATCTTGCTGCTGCTGTAATGGAGGGGGGGAAGCCTCCATGCGGCCTTGGCAGGATTTAAGTTAATGAAGGCGGAGGGTAAGGGAACAATCAGCTACCTTCCTCCTCAAGCTTGCCAATGAGTTGCTAGAGGCTCTGAAGGGGAGGGGGACCCCTCAGCATGAGTTCAATTGGGTGGTCCCAATTGCTGTGAACCACATTGAGTTTTCTACCCATTGAGGTAGGTGGGTGGCACTGACTGAATTGCATGAGGGCAAAGCAGTGGTTGGGAAACTTTAGCTTAAAAATCCTTTTGTGGACAGTGGGTCTTACTTTCATTATGCAGAAGTCCTTTGTACACTATTTTGGCAGCACGAAAGGGTCTCAAGGTGGATGGAAGTGGCTCTCTATGGACACCCCTCATGTACAGCCTCCCTAAATACTGTCAAGCCAATGAAAGGGCTCTTGTGTGGAGATGTATTTTGGGTGTGACCACAGTATACTATACTATGGCTAGTCTTCACTTCCTAGGAGCCACAGGAAGTAGGGGGTTCTAGAATATGAAGAACTGAAAGGGGGCTTAAATATTTGGTCCCTAAGTACAGGGATGGAATAACAGAATCAGGCTGAAGGTCTGGGTCTTAGACTAGTAAAAGAAAACGGTGAATGAAATTGTTGCCTCTAAGATCAAGTAGAGCTGTTCAGAAAATGTTTATCCATATCATTTCATGATTTTTTTTTTTTTTTTTTTTTTACCAACTCAATCATACGACTTTTTAATTCTTCATGGTATTTTCTTTAAAATGCAAGAACATATATACTTAAAACCGAGGCTTAAGTCTGACAAGTGACAACTTTGACAAAGATGCTAGCCTAAGAGATTAAGATATGTGCATTTTAATTAGTAAGATCTGCAAAGTACCAGTAGCAATCATAGAGGAATGAAAAATTCATATTCTCAATATTACCAATAACCAGGGTAAAAAACAGTGGGATTCATCTTCATTTACATCAAGAACGGATAATTAGGAAGGCTATTAAGAAAACCATGTCAGTCAAGCCTATCAAATTATTGCAAGAAATTTAATATCCTAGTTACACTTTTTATCAAATGAAATTAGGTATTTTTTTCATTTCTATCAGTAAGAAATAATAAACTATTGTAAATTGGTATTAATAATTAAAACTGCATTTAAGTAGACAGTCATCGTAGAGTTTGAGTTGAAAAATGTTTAAACAAGGGACTAAATGATCATATCCGTGAAAGGAAATATATGCAAAGCAAATCTTTGACTACACCTATTAAATTGAAATTCTCTCACTGTTTAAAAGGTACAAACAGCACTTAGGTGAGTTAATTGCCAGTTGTACCTCTTGGCACCTTAGAGACTAACAAATTTATTAGAGCATAAGCTTTCGTGGACTACAGCCCACTTCTTCGGATGCATATAGAATGGAACATATATTGAGGAGATATATATACACACATACAGAGAGCATAAAATAATAATTTGTTAATATCTAAGGTGCCACAAGTACTCCTGTTCTTCTTTTTGCGGATACAGACTAACACGGCTGCTACTCTGAAAGTTGTACCTCTGAAAATCAATCCCCTCGGGTATATTTGTTTTTATGAATTTGTGCAGTTTATACTATGGACAAAATTGGTGGACTTACAAGATGGATAAGGAAATGTCATTTTTTTATTATGAAACCTATGTGAGTAGCTTCTGGGTTTTGACAAAATATTGACTAGATAATTATTGCTACATTTTGCACTATTAACCCCACCCTGGTCCAAAGTCCACTCAAAATTCCCATCAGAGTCCCTAGGAGATTTGGATACACAACAGTAAGATCAAGCTAAAGGCAAGAAGGTAAGTTTGAACTGAGGAAAAGGATCATTAGAAATTTCAGAATATAATATACTGTGAGTGCAAATTATACACCGAGGCATTAATTTCTGTAGATGAAATACTTTTCTCTGGCTTCTTAACTTGAGATCAAGTCACTCAAAGCCTGCTATTATATTTTACATCTATATAGCATCTTTTTATCTGAGAAATCTCAAAGCATTTGACAAGCTTTATGACATGCCTTTGAGATAAGTAAGTAGTACTGTTCTCATTGTAGATAGGTAAACTGAAACAGAGGGACTTACATAAAATAATACAGCAAGTTAAATGTAGAGCCAGGAATCAAACCCAAGAGTCCTAGAGCTCAGTCCTCTGTTTTTAGCTGTTAGATTGTGCTTACGTTTTGTTGTTGTTTGTCTGATTCATTCTAAGAGAATCCTTGGAAAATCAGTTTTCAGAGAAAAAGGCAACACACATTTTTAAACAGAGGATTAATGGAACTCTTAAAACAGAACTTGCATATGTAAACCATTGCAAGATAATGCCACCCTGAAAGGGGTTGTGTTAGATGAACCTCAGGCCGCACTGATGGCTGTGGATATGTCTACACTACAATGTAAAGCCAGGGAAGCAGCTGGCTTGCTTTAGGGAACGTTGAGCTTGAGTCTACATTGTATCTTAACCCTACGTTAAGACTTTTGGAATGCGTGCTCAAACCTAGAGCTCTAATGTCCACACTGCAGTGCACAGACCTGAGACAAAGTAACCATATCCCAGAGTCCCTAATGACCCCTCCCGAATGATGGCCACTCTAGCTGTAGGACCATGGTGCATTGTGGAAAAACTTTACTGCCCACCCTGCATGTTACAGGAAATTTGAGCAGCCCACCAAAACAGTCTGCTGAGCAGTCACTTTGGTCTGTGCCCTCCCAGCGACTGGAGCCAGCAACATGGAGGAGGTGCCTTTTGACAAACTTCTCTTGCTTTCGTTTTCACTCCTGTGTCAGGAAACTGGCAGAGCATTTGCAAGGATCTGGTGGACATTTTTGGTGGTTTTTCTGTCCCACCAAAGTTACCTGATGGATTTCATGATGGAGCAGTGGGAGGAGGAGGAACTAGAGGAGGAGAAAAAATACTCTGGTATTGCAGACTCTCACTGGGAGATGTTTCTCAGAATAATTAGCATAGCTGCTGATGCCCCTTATGTATACTCCAACTTCTGGCACAGGGCCACAAGCACAGACAGGTGGGACCACATCATCATGGACACCTGGGATGACCAGCGGTGGGTCCAGAACTTCTGCATGAAGAAAGCCAAATTTCTGGAACTTTGTGAGCAGCTTGCTCCCACCCTCCAGTGAAAAGACACTCA
Organism: Trachemys scripta elegans; assembly: GCF_013100865.1. Classification (NCBI taxonomy): domain Eukaryota; kingdom Metazoa; phylum Chordata; order Testudines; family Emydidae; genus Trachemys; species Trachemys scripta. Next base: position 61,490,558 of record NC_048302.1, on the reverse strand, counting down.
TCTGAGTTCACGTTTGCCAGTCCAGAATAGATTGCTATAACTGTCTGGGAGCTGGCTACCCCAGACTGCCACAAGTCTGTGGCTAATCACTTTGAGATTGGAAAGTTGACAATGGGTAATCAGGATATGGTTTATCCCAAGGTGGTGGGCATTAAAGATATTCCTGAGTAATTACTAGCTTTGAGAAAATGGTGTTTCCTAATTGTTCCAGGGCTATTGATGGGACTCATTTTTCCTCAAGGAGCACATGAGTACGTAAACCACAAAGGTTACTACTCCATTTTTATGCAGGCACTCGCGGACCACAGAGGCACTTTTTATGAACGCCAGTATGGGCTGTACAGGAAATGTTCACAATGCTAGAGTTTTTTGCCTCTCTGGAGCCTACCTTCATGGACAGGTTGGGGCACTATTGCCACCAGATTACATTGACATAAATGGTGTTACGTCCTCACCGTTATTCTGGGGGACCCTCAATAACCCACTTTTGTCTTGGCTGATGAAACCCTACCCTGATTTCAGAGACCATAGCGAAAATTTAAAAAATAAAAGGTTTGTTTGTTTGATTATACTCTCAACAGCTGTAGAATGGCTATTGAATGTGCTTTTGGAAGATTAAAATCACATTGGAGGTGTCTACAAACCCATTTGGATGCCAGTGTCATCAATGCTGCCCCGTTAATGGGGCTTGCTGTGCTCTTCACAACCTTTCTGAAGCCAGAGGTGAGTCATTTCCCCCTGAACAGGACCTATGCTCCCTCAGCTAGAACGTGCGGGGTGTGCAGAAGTCAGGCAGCAGAAGTTAGGGATGCTTTGAGCTCCCCCATTTTGGACCTGCATAGCCCAATGGAAGAGGGGGAATAATACCTGTGTGAATGTGCTTGTGGGGGGAAAAGTGGCTCATATGGGGAGGGGAGCAGCTCTTGGTAGGGGTGTGGGCTTGATTACTATGCAATGTAAGTCAGAATGACATGATGTATATTGAATTTGGTTGTGGGGGAGAAGGGGGCAGAGTGGGTATAGAGATGGAATTTATTTGTAAACATATCTTAAAAGACTAAAACACTCAGACTTGGGAAGGCTAGCTGCCATTATAAACCACATGCAGGAAACAGTTAATACCCAACACAATCTTCCTACCAATGCATGTCTCCTGCCCCCATGTTCTTTTCCCCTCAGTTGACAGCAGGGGAGGTAGGTAGAGGTTTCCACCGAAGAAGGGTTGAAGAAGGAAGCCTGCATGGGGTGTAGTTGCCCTGCCCAGCTGCTCATGAGTCCTGAATGCTTGGGCCACCTCAACATGGAGATGTCCAAGCTACTGCTGGGCTGAAGGTACATTGCAGGGTGGTCATGCTGTGGTAGTGGGGAGGCAGCAGGAGCCTGGTTCTAAATACACCCTTCCCCACAGGGGAACTAACTATCTGGAGTTCCTTCTTCAGGAGAACTTTGCAGCAATCAGCAGCTGTGAGAGAATTTACATGATGCTGAGTTAGCTCACACATGGCTTAACTCTGCAGCTTTACTCCACCCAGCACAGTTCTGGGGGAAAACTGACACACATTTATCCTTTGATAAATGATTTTGTGACCTACAGACTGCATGAATAACCCCTAACTGAAATGCACTAGATTTGGAAGTAGAAGTAGCTCCATAGACCCAGAAAGAGTGATTACAAAGTGGCAAATTTCTTATAACTGAAAAGGAAAACAAGAATGACTTTAGCAAACACCTATGATTTAACTGTTAAAATAACCTTTATAGTTGTTTATGAATGTTTTGAATTCTAAGGTACCATTTTGAACTCTTTGTGGTGGGGAACACCTAGGCTGTGTGATACAATCCACCATTAGTGGCCAAATGCTGGTAGCCAGGGTTTATCATTTTTTGCATTGTTTCTTAAAGCAGAAATCCCTCCCATTACTGTAATAATAAACTCTAAATTTGAGCCATACACTTACTGGGCTCCAGGGCAGCTTCTGTCTCCACTGGATTCTTCAGGCTCATCAGCGGGCTGTTCCTTGCGGGGGTGGGAGGGGAATCAAATAGCTCTTCCAAATAGGGACCAAGTATTTGCTGTTGATCCTGCTCCACAGCCTCTTCTGAGACTGGTTTCATTAAGAGTCACTTTCTGCTCCTTACTGTGAGCCTGCTGCTGGCTCCCATCAGTCCCCATGGTGCATTCAGGGCCCAGTAGGGCACCATCACTGCTGATCAGGTTGTCATGAAGCATGGTTGGCTCCATCCTAGGTGCAGTTCCCAGAATCTGGTCAAAGACGTCATATAATGGGCATTTCATTGGCAAGTTGTGTGAGGTGCAGTTCTTGTCCCTGGTTTTCCAGTACTCGCCCTTCAGCCAAGCACTTAATACGCTCCCTGCACTGATCACCTGTTTGGAAAATTTGCAAAGCAGCAAGCTTTTTAGCTATTTGCTGGTACATGTTGTTGTTCCAGGTGATTTTGCTGAAGTCTACAGTTTTACTGGCCTAACACCAGAGAGTCCTCAAAATCTGGCTGCGCTTCCATGACCATGAAGCAGCTCACTTAGCAAAAAGGCTTGATCAGTTTACTCTACGTGGCAAACCCATGTGAGGCTCTCTGATAGCGTACTTGCAGATTGGTGATTGGAAGAGAATGGTTAATGCTGACCTGAGCTGCGTCCATTCGCCAAACGGGGGTGGGGAGGGCAGCTTCCATTTTCAGTAGAGTGGATTGCAGATTGTTGGAATAGAGAGGATTAAGGAAGTTGTCCTATGGAATTGTGGGGTACTTCTGGCTGACTCCCGGGACCTGTGTCAAGCAGAGCTGTTCCTGCAGTGCAAAACCATAGGGCTCAGACTCTGGGTTCTGGCTTGACTTGCACTTGGACCCTCTGCTCTGCAAGGTCCTGGGATACTGGTTCAGAGTCCTGGATTAGCGCAATTGCAGCATAGATGCAAGAGGTGTTAGGTTTGAGCCCGGGTGTCAGAGAGGCTCAAAGAGAAATGGAAGGAGGGACGGGAAATTGTGCGCTGAAAATAACACTTGAGTGCTCATGTTGTGCCATAGTATATTTGTTCCTCTTTTCTTTTTTCCTTTCTGATTTGAGGAGCAGGTTGAACTGTACAATGTGTACTGCTGGCTTTTCTAACAGTTTATGTAGTACTCCGCACACACGTTTTTTCCCCCTCTGGCTTGCTCTTCATTCTGCTACGGGTGAATCCATGCTGACTGACTGCTCTCTTCAATTATGTACCTGTTAGCCTTGAAGTGATCATAATCTAATGGGTGATAATTTGCCACTTACAGCAATATAAGTTTTTACCCTTTCAATTTATTGTTCATCAGCAATTTAATCTGTCATGCCTATAGTCCCATTGATGGTTTTTAAGGCAGCTTTAACCTCATCCCCATCAGGGTGGCCAGTGGTAGTTTTGCATATATATTATTGCATAGAGATGATCTAGGAAACAATATAAGGTTTGGGCTTCTAATTATTTCATAATAAATATCTTCCCTCCAATTCAAGTGCTGATGAACAATATTATACATAATTAGTAGCATTGAATATAATATTCTATTTAACATTGGGTGTAGAATAAATTGAAGGGAGAGGCATGTTCTGAAACAGCTCCTTCTGTCATGACTTTCTTTAACTTTTCTCATGTGGCTTGATTTTTCTTTCATCTGCTACCCACTACCAAACCCATTTTTCTCAGCTTTTGTTTCTCAGTTTAAATCTATTTTTATCTAATGATGAGTCAGTCACTGGTCTCTAGTTTAACACATCCTGTGTTGCTCAGAATGGCCTCAAATCCTTCTCGTATGAAGAAGAATAAAAGAACTAGCTAACTGCATTATGACTTTGTTTTATTCTATTCCACACCAAAAGCAAAGCTAGGTGCCATATATTTATTTCTTAAGTTCTTCCTGAGTCAATGATTCTCGAATAGATTTTTTTTTCCCTCCTAACACAATTTCTGTCGGGTTTTATATGTGCATGCACCTTGGTTTGCTACTAGTTTGTCTCACCCATAGCTTATATAAATGCTGCAGTTTTTGTTTTCTTGTACTACTTGTTCAATTCCTCTGCAGCTGAAATAATTAAATTGTCATCTAATTATAGTGGTGCCACTCAGATGGCCAGAGTTAAGGTTGTGTCAGCATTTGCATTATAAATCCTTAATATCAAGGGTTTATAACAGCTCAACTATAAAATGTGTTTTGAGCTAAACCTTGGTTTGCAAGGTCTCGGGCCAGCATTGAATTATTTTTAAAGCATACAATTTGAAAATAACTTAGTTTAATTGTTTAAAAAATAAATGTAATGCTTGTGAAAGTGCTGGATTTATTGCTCTGCAGACTACAGTCCTCTATTTAACCACTTAACAGGTACAGCAGAGGGCACTGCATTATAAGTTTCTCCATGATGCCTGAAACTGGCCTCATCCCTGACTTGGAAGAAATAATTCCATAAAATGAGAGGATAGCTCAATCTGCATGTAAATTAGCATTTTTGCTGGCAATAAAGGCCAATTACTGTCAATTATGGTAGTGGCTTACAGGATCAATTAATGGACAACCATTACAACTAACACGCAGGGACTGGACTGAGACCACCAAATCATATTTCACTTGCTCTCAGTCATCAAGGAACTATTAGATGGTGATGAAGGTTTCCATTACCAGTCTCATAAGCCCAGCCCTCTAATCATTTTTAATTTGAAGAATATGTTAGGAAGAGGGAGGAGATCAGGTAAGGAACTGGAGGCAAAGCAGCCCACAGAAATGGATAGATTTTGGTATTTTTAGAACTGTTGCCTATAATTAAAAAAAAACCTATTTTTTCTGGATTTTTTTTCCAGGTGTATCAGCGATCTCAGCTAAAGTGGAGCCTCAATTTCTCAAGGAAAGAGATGGAAATAATCTCACTGAAATAGATTTTTCAGGTAAGCTAAAACTCTTGATCACAATTACTTGGGGGTAGGCATCTCACCATGTGTCTTACCAGGTGACCTTGAAAAATCTTGTTCCTATCCAGTTAGTACAAAGTCATTTTGGGGTATGAACACATTTTATCATTAAACATGGTTGGATGCAGTTCAGGCTCTTACTAAGACTGAACATCTCTTTCAGACAGACATCATGACTTTCATGCAGAAATCACTTGGTGCAATTCTTTGGCCTGTGTGATGCAGGAAGTCAGGCTAGATGATCAGTGATCTCTATGGATTTTAAGGTCAAAAGGATGAAATCCTGCTCCATTGAAGTCAATGATAGAATTCCTATTGATAATGGGCCATAATTTCACCCTGTGACTATATTAATCAAACCAGGGAGATTTCCCCACCTCCCCAGTATTTGTATTACAATAGTGTCTAGAGGCATCAAGAAAGATCAGGGCCTCATTGTACACTCTCACAACAACCCACATGGTCCCTATTCAAGGATCTTGTAATCTAAATAAGAACCTATAAATTACATATACAAAACAGATAAAGGAGGTATCTCAGTTTTACAGATGGGAAATAGAAGTACAGAGATATTAGGTGGTTTGCCCAAGGTAATGCAGGAAATCTATGCCAGAGCTAAGTATTGAACCCAGACTCTTGGAGTACTTTTGTGACTTGAGTTGAACAATTCACAGAGAGCTTCTGATTGCGAAGATGTGAATCCTTTTCAGTATATCAACATGCTGCTTTCACATGTGTTGTTGATGAGATGACTGCATAAAAATCTTCATTTAAACTAAGTAAAAAGATTCATAGGGTCAGCCCTTTCTAATGTCCATTTTAGAATCAAATTTACATCTGATTGAAATATTTTCTGCTTTTATAAAGTATTTACATTATAATGCAAAATCATGAATGTATGATTTTATTACTTGTTTTATTCTTAAAAATAATCTTCACTCATTAGTTTCTTTTGTCCTTCATCTTGGATCTTCAGTCTGTATTTGGATCTTCACAAGCTGGGATGTGCCCATGAGTCTGAAGAAAGAATATGGGCTCTAAGATTTGTTAGCAGTATTTTTTTCCTTCAGTCTTTTGAAAATGAGAAGACCAAATTCTAAATCTTTTCTTTAGTCTGTTAAAACATATATAGTACCATAATAGTATGTCCATAACTTCTGAAACATGATTGGATAGAGAGTTCACAATCACCATATAGAAAAGAAAAACTGTAAACAGGTAGAACTGATTGGTTAACTGATTAAATTAATATATAGTGCTTTTTACCATTTATCTAGGGTTACCATATCTCATAAATAAAAAAAGAGGACCCTCCACGGGCCCTGGCCCCGCCCATTTCCCCACCCCTAGCCCCACCAACTCCGCCCCTTCCCCACCCTAACTCCGCCCCCTCCTCCCTTCCACTCCCAGCCAGGGGGAAAGGGCTGCCCCCGTGCTACCGGCTTCAGGGTTTGCCGGGCAGCCCCCAGACCCTACGCCCCCAGCCGATGCTTCCCCAGCGCAGCTGGAGCCTGGGAGGGGAAGCGCCCAGCAGGGGGTGCAGGGTCTGGAGGCTGCCCGGCAAACCGTGAAGCCGGTAGCGCTCGGGCTTTGGGCAGCCCCTATGCCTCCGGACCCTGCGCCCCCAGCTGGGCACTTCCCCTCCTGGGCTCCGGCAGCACAGGGTCCGGAGGCACGGGGGCTGCCCGAAGCCGGTAGCGCTCGGGCAGCCCGGCTCTTAAACAGAGCCGAAGAGTCAGGGAGGAGCAGAGTCACCATTTTCCCGGACATGTTTGGCTTTTTGGCAATTCCCCCCGGACGGGGGGTTGACTGCCGAAAAGCCGGACATGTCCGGGAAAAAGAGGACGTATGGTAACCCTAATTTATCACCTATATGAAGTGTTCTATCAAGTGCAAGAAATTCTGGCAGCTCATTCTTCTAACAAAGTGTATAATGAAAAAAGAAAATGGCATGTCAAAAATCCATCCCTGTATTACAATTGTTACAATATTTAACTAAATCTTATTGCGCTCCAAAGACTGTAATTATGATGCTATCCTTGAGCTCTATAAATTGGCATAAATGAAAAGCCCTTGGAAGCTTTCCATTCATGAGGTGCTCTTGCATTAGGTATAGCAGTTTTCTATCCCTGGTTCCTCAAACAGATTGGCCAGATCAGATGTTTAAACACCTAAGCTCTTCTCCTTGGCACCTCACCCCTGGTTTGCTTAGGTGGCTCCTCACTCAGCTGGCTAGTTTCTGAAAATCTTTCTTAGGTAATTAACACTCCCCATGTATTCCATGGGGAGCTGAAGGTCATGGAGTTGCCTAATTTAGGACTGAAAATTCCACTGGGCAGTGGGTGGCCAATGGGTTAGGCATTGCTGCACTCAGCTGAACACCACCTAAATCCTTCTAAAAGGCTGGGCCTCCATGACTAAGGTGATGCAAGGTTTGGCAAAGATTGAATATTGTTTGTAAGATCCTACTGGGTTTTTTATCCATTTCTTAGCTCTGTAGAGAAGAGTCAAGCAGATTGCACTATCTTTGCACTTTTGGTGTTCATATTAATGATCTACAGAGTGATAATGAGTTACAGCCTGCTGATATTGACAGCTACTGAGAGTGACAGCCTCTGAGACTATAGCTGCTCTCCAGATCTTAGGGTCAATGCTGCTGATAAGAGACTTTAGAATCATAATAGGAAAAAACAGCATCACATTATGACATGGGGAATGAATGTGCCACAATTTCTGCTTAGACAAATTGACAATCCTGAGGCTACGTCCTCAGTACGGGGGAGAGGGGTTGATTTAAGATATGCAAATTCAGCTACGCGAATAGCGTAGCTGAATTCGATGTATCGGAGCCGACTTACCCCGCTGTGAGGACGGCGGCAAATCGACCTCCGCGGCTCCCCCGTTGACAGCGCTTACTCCTACCTCTGCTGGTGGAGTACAAGCGTCGATTTGGGGATCGATTGTCGCGTCCCGATGAGACGCGATAATTCGATCCCCGAGAGATCTATTTCTACCCGCCGATTCAGGTGGGTAGTGTAGACCTGCAGTGTCTCAGGGAAGACATGGATGAAAGTAAACCAGTTGCTCTGGGTCCTTAGTCCTTCTTGCAAAAAACAAAATGAAGGCAAAGTAGTTGCTTTTGAAAGCAAACTTGTTCAGCTTAGATCAACCTGTGATACCTAGCAGCTGAACTAATTGTTTATCTCAAGCCATCTGCAAACACTTGTAAGGTCTCCCATTATGTAATCAGCTACAAGACATCGGGTAAACGTTTTGTGGGAGAGTGACGGTTTCAGCTTTCTGATTGTCAGGCAGAACTATCTGGGGTCATTTCATACAGGGTGCTGTTCTTGATAGCAAATATGAACAAACAAGTCAAGGCAGAAACAATTTTATTTTATCCTGATCCTGACCATCTGGCGACCTAGGTAGATTTTTCAATTGTTTTTGCTTAAAAAAAAAAAAAGTTTTAAATCGGATACACTTTGAAAAACACAGGATGATTCAAGGAACTTTAGAACATATATTTTTCCCTCCACACCCAAGTCTACCAAGACAATAAGGAACCACATCCAAAGAATGCATCTGAAATCTGAAACCAGTAATGTTTTGACTTTTATCTCCTTGTGCAATATTCCGAGTATGCTCTGTGTGTGTGTGTGTGTTTCTTTTTTAAAAAGCTTGTTTTGAGTTTGACCCTGTTCATACATCCTGCCCAAGTGCCACTTTGCTCCATTTAAGGTGGTCTTATTTTAATCTAAAGTTCACAGGCAACTCTCTTGCTCCTTTATTTTCCACTTTGTTAAAAAAAAATCACTAGGGAACAGATTTTACTGTTAACTTGATGCGTTAAGAGGGAGTTGAAAGTTACTTTCTGCCCTAGATGTCTACCAGTCTCTATCATTAGCATCTGAGTCACTGCCAGTAATTACCTATTTCTTCATCATAGGTCTATTTTGTTCACTTCTGGAATTTTTTTTAACCCTATTTTACTTTGTTTCTTTTCTTCAGGCCCATTTCATTATTGACAAGTTTCTTTTTACTTAAAATTGTTTCTGCTTTTATTGTCACTAAATTACCTCAAACAAGAGTGTTTCTTTCATTGCATTTTAGCTCTAAAAGCTCTCTTTCATGGAAGTTCAGGGTCAACAGGAGGGCTTATATAAGCAAATTAACATTAGGCCTGGTCCAGCTTTCAGTGAAGTCAATGAGAACTTGCATTGAAATGAGTGGAAGCAAGATTGAGATTATTGGGGTTATCATAACACTGCTCTACAGCCAAAATGCTTCTGAAATAAATGCAGTCAAACTTTACTAATTCTGGGTCACTGAGAAAGAAAATGATGCTTAAAATTGTTGATTGGCTCTAGTTTTCAAGATATGCTGTTGGGTCAGTATATACGACCCTTGACTTGGGAATGGCAGAGGATAAGTGAGTTATAAAGGGAAGGGATCTCAATTTAAACCAGAAATGACTAAAATACATCTTTGACTGGATTTATGAATAAATCTATGACTGGGTTTGGACAGTACTTGCTTTTTAGGCAAAACAATGAATGATGCCATCTGAAGCTGGTATTGCATCATACATGATATGAATTGCATCATGTTATTCCTAGAAGTCATGGATGATGCAACGATAAGAAGCTTACATCACTCTGCTGAACAAATTGCCCTATATCAGCTCTAGAAATCATACAGTGTCGTGCTCTCTTATTTGTCAGTGTTTGATTTTGCAAAGGGACACATTTTTGTTTAGCCAAAGTGAGCAGAGATGCCTCGTACTTGTGTGAACAGTGCAGATAACTTCTGCTATGTTTGTGGTGAAGAGACTTTGCATCACAAAAGCGCAGTATAACCACTATGGTTAAGAAAGCCTATCACCTTTATTTTGGCTGCAAAATTGGAGATCAGGACAAGAGGTGGGCCCCACACGTATGCTGCAACACTTGTGCAACAAATCTTGGCCAGTGGTTGAACAGGAAAAGGAAATCTATGCCTTTTGCAGTGCCAGTGATTTGGAGAGAGCCAACAGATCATACCAGCAATTGTTACTTCTGCATGGTGCCTCCAGTTGGGAAAGGTGTGTCAAAGAAGAAAAAGTGGACTGTGCATTATCCAAACATTCCATCAGCTATATGCCCAGTACCCCACGGAGAAGGACTGCTGGTTCCTGATGCACCAGAATCATTCTCACTTGAGTCAGACGAGGAAGAGGAAGAGGATGAAACTTCTGGTCCTGAACCATCAATGTCACAGAACACACATTTTCTCCCATCTTCCTCCTCTGAACCACACCTCATAACACAAGGTGAACTGAATGACCTTGTCAGGGATTTGGAACTACCCAAGAGTAAGGCAGAGCTGTTGGGCTCCAGACTACAGCAGTGGAATGTCCTGGCAGGTGATGTTAGGGTTTCCATGTTCCGTGACCATCAAAAGGATCTTGTCCCATTCTTCTTCATGGAAGGTGATCTTGTAGCCTGCAATACCATCGATGGTGTGATGGCAGCCCTCAACATCATTCATGATCCAGATGAGTGGAGACTGTTCATTGATTCATCGAAGACGAGTCTTAAAGCTGTTTTACTGCATAATGGCAATGTTTTGCCATCAATTCGAGTTGGTCATGCAGTCCATATAAAGGAAACCTATGACAACATGAAACAACTTTTGAGGTGCATAAACTATGACCAACATCAGTGGCAGCTTTGTGGCCATTTGAAGGTTGTTGCTCTCTTGCTTGGTCTGCAGACTGGATACACAAAGTACTGCTGTTTTCTCTGTGAATGGGATAGTCGTGCAAGAGCTTCCCACTACATCAAGAAAGATTGGCTACTCCGACAGTCATTGAAGCCTGGGAGGAAAAGTATTCAGCATCCACTACTTGTTGAATCAAGGAAGATTTTGTTACCACCCTTACACGTCAAGCTGGGTCTGATGAAGAACTTTGGTGAAATAGATACAAACTTACAAATGTTTCGGTGTTGTTGAATCTGCATTTTTATCTGAAAGAAAACAAAATTTGCACAAAAACTTTTGCCCAGCTCTAGTTATAAATTCTTGCAATCGCAGCATAACAGGGTAGGTAAGTATTTGAGGAGGTTGCCTGCATTTGGGTTGCTTATTACTCCCTTCTTCCCCGGTTTATTTTATTGGTTTGGACGACTATAACAAAACTATCCACACCTAGGAACTTGATATTGTTGGCAAGGGCCATTAATGACTATGGGCGCAGCAGCTTAGCAATATGAACTCAGCTATGTTGTCTGTATGCAATGTTTAATTTCCAGGTTAGATAGTTATATACTTAATTGGGGTGCTATATAAATACAAAGGATTATATACACTGGGCTTGATCGCCTCTCATTTAAGCTTGTTTTACACTAGTGTAATTCCATTGGCTTCATTTTACTTGCTTCAAACATAGACCAGAAGAAAGTGGAAAAAGAATCTAGCTCACTATATGCACTGTGATTGAACTAATGCTGCTTTCTTAATACTGGAATCTTTGCTTTCCTATGTTAGCAACACAGACTTCCATAATTCCGAGAAGACTTTTGATTCCACAAGATGTTAACTAACAGAGGGTGAAATTCACCAGGGCCTTGGAAGGCCTTACATGGGATTTCTGGTGCATTCAAACCATGCAGTGATTTTGCACTGAACCGTGTAGTAACTGTGGAAGCACAGGCATGAGGAGAAGGTTCTGCACTTTCTGTACACTGCAGAGGAAGTCTACCTGCTGGCCTCAAACAGACCAGTGCATAAGCGGGATTTGAAAGCAGGCTTGAGGGGTAGAGGGTGAGGCTGCAGAGATCCTGCAGAAAACAAAGATACAGAATGGGCAGCTGCTGCTGTTCTAGTCAATGAGTTGTGGAGGACAGGAGTGAGGGGAATTATCTTTTCCCATAGCTAATATCCAAACCATTCCAGTGGGTCTGCATATAGAGCTGAATATAGGTCTTATATTCTATTAAAAACAGTTGTACTCTCTCTCTTAATTTGTTGAGAGGCTTTCAGGGCTGTCACCTTGGTTCTCATTAGGTCATTTTGTGTTGCTTTGGGCTTCTGAAATGGACTGTTGTGTTGTCTGCAGGTGCCAGCATGCTGGTATGAAGGATGGTGCTGTCTGTCTGTACCTTAATTACATTCCTTCCAAGCAGGGCTGGCTCCAGGGTTTTGGCCGCCCCAAGCAGCCAACAAAAAAAAAAAAAAAGCCGTGATCGCAATTGCGATCGCGATCTGCGGTGGCAATTCGGCGGAAGGTCCTTCGCTCCTAGTGGGAGTGAGGGACCGTCCGCCAAATTGCCGCCGAATAGCTGGACCTGCCACCCCTGTCCGGAGTGGCCGCCCCAAGCACCAGCTTGCCAAGCTGGTCCCTGGAGCCGGCCCTGCTTCCAAGAGACATTTCCCAGCTTCTTTCCTTTCCATTCTGTTATTGCCAATGTCAGTTATACGCCTTTGTATGCTCTTGTTCTAACAAGTGTTGTTCATTCACTCCACCTTCCCACAAACAGGATTAAAGTTCCTCCTTGGGAATTTCACCTGAGGGAAAAGCAAACCTATTACTAACATCCCTCGTGAGTTTTAGAGGTCCATGCCCCTTGAAAGAAAGGATCTTATTTAGAGGCAGATCATTGTCAGTCATTTTTATAACTCCTAACCTGATGGAGGAAAGAGGGTATGATTTTTTAAAATTATCATGAGAGAGCTAAATATTGAATATGTCAAAGTCACTTAAGATGCATTCCTGTCAGATATCTGTATGATTGCTTATTTATTTTGTCCTCATTCCAAATATGATTTTAACTGGCCACCTCAAATCTATTATACACAAATTCTATGATATGTCTAATTCACACTTACACTAAGGGTTATTTATACCACCCTGGTATCATAAAAGGGTCCTAAAGTGGATATACATTACATCTGTTTTACATTGACAGAATGATTTAAAGGGATCTTACTGTAAATGAGAATTGGGTCCTATAACTTGAAAATGTCTGAGTATTTTGATAAAGTCATTGTATTCTATGGGAAATAAAAGTAGAAGCATAAAGTAAGATTTCCCCCTCCCCCTGAGGAGGCCTTAGTTTTTACACTTTAGATTGGGCTGGATCACCCCATATTACACTATGACATACTTACCTAAAATATGACCAATTATGGCTTTGTTAAAACCAAATATGAATAAGAAGCTTATCATGGAGGCATTTCAATTTAAGGGGGGAGGTAGAAAGACACCTGAGATTGGCTAGCTGGAGTCCAGCACCTAAGTTTAAAAAAAAATCCTATTTTAGAATGTATTGAATGTGGTGCATCCTGTTTGCCCCATGCTTTGAGTCAGCATAGGATGAATTTACCTAAGATGTCAATCCACTCCATAATTTTCACTAGTTCCGTTAGTGGCATCCAATTACAGAGAAGTTCAGATCAAAGTAGGAGTGTATTTGTCTAAAAAGCAGGAGAGAACAGACTATATAAGATCCCTTGGGATTTTCTTAATAAAACAAAAAATAGAACTGACATGCAATATTGATCATGCTTGGAATCTTTTCACTTCTCATGGGGTTGAATCATTAGAATTTATATTGAATTGAAGAACCCAAGGCTGTGAATTTCCCAGCCAAGAGCGAGGTATTTGTGACCTCAAAAACTTGTAGTAAAAATTATAACCACAGTTCTCTTTCATGAATACTAATGCTATTATACAAGATGATCGTGCCATGTTGAAAGATACATTGGCTAGTGATTTAAGTGCAGGGATGGGAGCCAGGAATTCTGGGGTTTGCTTCTGGCTCTTCCAGAGCTTTGCTATGTGAGCTAGATGAGCCACTTAAACTTATATCCCAGTTTTCCCTTCAGTAAAATGGAAATAGAATGTGTCTACCTCACGTGAGTCTTGTGAAGCTTCATTCATTAATGTTTGAAGTGATTTGGGATCCTTTGATAAAAAGTATTAAAAAAGAACAGCCTGCAAAGTGCACAAAAGTAACTCAAGTAACCCCAACCTTGCCCACAGTGATTCCCAAATGAGTCATCACCATTGGCCATGAGGTGTTATCAAAGGTAGAAATCAGAGCTAATAATATCTGTGATGTTGCACTCTACATGATTTTATGAAATATGCTAATGTGTGTGAATATAATGTAACTGGAATATACTTCATGCAGAAGGTCTCTTGTAAGGTATCATTACAAAGCTTATAATCTACTGTGTGGTCCTCCTATTTGTATAAATGTATCACTCTTGTATCTGAAACTAGAAATATGAAATATAACTCTGAGGTCCTATTGTAGTAATGCAACGTGTGGGCCATTAATGGTGGATTAGAATCTTGATGGCTCCCATCAACCAGGACAATTAACTGTGGAAGGCTCTGTTTGCTTGCAGGCCTTCCTGTGAGTCAAGCTGGGAGGAATAAGGGTTTGGAGTCTTACAATGACATGTGATCCTGTCACCTGAACTGGAATCCATCTTTAACCTGGTGCTTTTCTATTTAGAAGGAGGGGTGGGAACCCAGAGAGGGACAAAGGACTCCTGCCTTATGCAAAAGATATATAAGTGGGTGGAACAAAACAAAGGGGGCTGCAATCATGAGAAATCCCCTAGCTACTACCTGAGTTGGAACAACAGCTGTACCGGGGAAAGGACTGTGCCCAGACTAGGAAGGCATCCATTCTGTGATAGAAACTTATTGAAACATCTCTGAGGGTTAGATTTCATCTGTAATCGCTTTTTTTACCCTATTAGGTTTAGAGTTGCATGTTTTATTTTATTTTGCTTGGTAATTCACTTTGTTCCATCTATTATCACCTGGAACCACTTAAATCCTACTTTTTATATTTAATAAAATCACTTTTTACTTATTAATTAACCCATAGTATGTATTAATACGTTGTGGGGGGGGGGAGGCAAACAGCTGTGGTGGATTCATGGATAACAGAATTTTATGTATTCAAGTCTTTGTGGTTAGATTCAAGACCATTTGTGGCAACTCTAACAGAGTTACACTGTGAGGAAAGAGGATACAGAGTTCCTTTCCCTGTTTAATGCACCCATGCAGGATGCAACCATAACTTGGGTGCTTGGGCCATGGAGTACGGGTGCAGCTATCCAATGGTGCTGAAGGCACACACTGCCCCACAGAGGCAGGCCTAGGCCAGGGCCTGGCCATTACCCTACATGCCATCTAGCAGATGTAGAGCTCTACAGGAGAGTATGTGCTACTCCTGAGAAGAGGGCTGCTAGTCCACATGATCCTTCCAATGTACTACCTCTGACTTCCTCAGATTAATGTTTCCATAGGACCTTGAAACACTTCATTCCTTTCCCCCCTTGTGGCTCCCTTTGGTCCTTGAGAGATTCTGTAAAAGAACACATCTGCCAAACTAGCAAGATACTTCTAATGGGAGTTCTATTTCAAGCAGCAAAATAAAGTGTTCCAAGGAGATTTTGGTATGTTAACTTTTTTTGTAGGAACTTATACTTATGATGGTTGGTGGATGGCTTTGAGGGTAGTCAGGGTAGCTGTTTTTCCACCTTGTATTACACACAAGGTGAAAACAAATAAGATCTAGTTTTATCTCTGTCCTTTATGAAACTACTGGGTGAAAGCTTGTACTGTAAGAACTGTGGCAGTTGGGTCAAATAATCTGTGCAGTCTTTCTCATACAATCAACTAAATTACTGCATGCAAATTAGCTGGAGAGTATGGATGGGAGTTGGTTGAATTACCACTAAAATCTCAATGGTCTAGGACTCTTGCATGGCTTGCATACATGCCTTACTGTAGCTGGAAGCCTGTGCTGTCACTCAGTTGTAATTTGTAAAGTCAAAATTGCTTGGGCACTTAAAAATTGGACAATAATAGACCACAGATCCCAGTGATGGTTGAATCTGGTGATATTCTAAACAAAAAGAGCTCTCGGCCATGCTTGTCGCTGTAGCTGTTTCCACCGCTTAACAATGACTCAACCGACATTTTAGGTTTCAGAGTGACAAACCTGGAGTCTTCTTATAGAGATAATCTTGCACTACTCACTGCCTGCAATGAGATTCTAGCCCAAAAGATTCATCAAGTGTAGGGTGACCAGATGTCCCATTTTTAAAGTGACAGTCCTGTTTTGGTTTTTTTTTCTTATATAGGCATCTATTCTCTTCCCCCTCTCCCCCGTCCTGTTTTTTCACAGTTGCTATCTGGTAACCCTAATCAAGTGAAGGGAGAATTCTTTCATCTCATGCTGGGCCTCACAAACTGTAGCATGGGGGCCTGTTGAGGTGGGATGTGGCATGGCCTGTAGCCAGTAGCACTTGAGGCATTCTTGGCAAAGTTGTGGCCGTAACCGAGGCTGGTATAAATATACAAACCACAGTAATAAACAAAATCCAATAGCATGTGTTAATATTGCACATAAATTATCTACAGTATGATGTACTTTTGATTTTGGATTCAGAAGTGCCTTTATCCATGTATTCTGTATTTTCCCCACTCTCCATCTATTTCAAGGGTTCATTTACTAGATAACTGCTTGTTGCCTGTTAGATTGTGAAGTATGAAAGACCATTAAGAATTCCTAAAATGCATTTTAGCTGAAGAGTTTGATTAAATTCAGAGTTGAATGAATAATTTGTAATGAATTGACTGAGTTTATCCTTTTCTTTTGCATGTGGATTATCGGTAGGCTGATTGCAGTTTCTTCAGATTTATTCAATAATTTTTGTGGGAGATTTTCAATGCCATACATTGCCAGAAATTCACCATGAGCATTTAGTAATTAATGTTTGAAATGTGTGTGGTCTAGTCTCACAAATCACATGATATAGTTTTTCTAATTACAACTTATTGGAACTTTTATCATCAAAAGGAAGGCACATAAACACATAAGAAGGTATTGAGATCAGAAAAGATAAAAATTTAAAAACAAGAAGAAAATGGAACAGTAGGAAGAAAGAAGTGGGGGATGAAGGAGAAACTTTCTAATTTTTTTTAATAAGTGATTTTTTTAATCAAATTATTTCCTGACATGAAAGATGGATTTTTATAGACTGTGGTTCATTGAGAATGCTAAAGATAAATCTGAAAATGGGCATCCATTGCCTCAGATTGTTCTTCATGACTTATTTATACTGAACAAAATTAGTCAAACCTGACCTTAAGTCTGCTTATTTTCAGATTTGCATGACAAAAATTATATTCCAGAAATAGTATTCAGAAATGGGTCTGTCTTTCTGGATGTCTCTGACTTAAAAATTGCTCATTACCTCTATGAATTTAAGGCATGACGTATTCATACTTACATTTGATGGGTGCATATGAAAACAGCATACAGTAAAACAGTCAAAGAACATGGTGGGTACTGCAGCATCACTTAACTTTAGGGCCATTTTTAAAAACATGGATGCTTAACATTAGGTTCCTATTGCCAGACTTTTAAAGTTATTTAGGCATTTAAGGATACTGGTAGGCACCTAGTGGGATTGTCAAAAGTACTTGGATGTCTAAATCCCATTGATTTAAAATCAGGCAATTTAAAGTCAAGCATGATTATAAATGTTTTCCTGAACTGGGGCAATAAATGAGTGGTCTGATTTTCCAAAGTTCAGAGCACCCATCAGCTCCTATTGAGGTCCATTTGAGATGTTTCAAGTGAGATAGATATGGCATGTTTTTGCAATTCCTTGAACAACTTTATTTTATGTATTATTGTGAACTGTGATTATATGTGTAAGCAGAGTCAGGATGAGCTCTACCCTGACATCTGGTGGTGAATTATGGTGAGTGTGGAAAAGAACTCCAGGGGCTGATCTTGTTTGCATAGGCACACCAACTCGCCTGGTATGAAACAACAGCAACTGAAAGTGGTTACTTCGGCTGGTGTGGGATCCCCAGTTTCTCTGTTATTGGGGCAGGGAGAATAAAGTTTTGTTACCCTGATTCTCTGAATCAAGGCCAGTGGAACTGTTGTATGACAGAAGGACTCACCATTACCTAAGTAGCACTTGCTTGACAAGGGGCATGGGTTACAAAACCTAGTGAATGGAGAGAGGTTGGTGGCAGGTATTTGTACTGGGTGGTGTGGGCCCCTTTTTGGAGCCTGAAACACCAATTGCACCTCCTCCTCTCTCCACTGTTGAATGTCAGAGCTAACTTTGATTCAATTAGGAGTCTAGTTACAGGCTGCTGAGCTGAGTTCACTTCGGGCCAATAGTGCACCAGCACTGGGGCTCCCCTACTACTAGTTGAAATCACTAAGAGCTGAAATCACAAAAGAGCTAAAGTTACCAAGAGCTGAGATCACTGAGGCTGTTAACTAGTGGGGGAGCCTGAAGCTATATTGCTAAGCGGCTGGCAGAGCAGCTAGCAGAGTGGAGCCTCGCGGGGACAGTTGGAGCGGAGCTAAGCGGCTCACAGGTCGGTGAGCAGAGCGGAGCGGCTGGAGGAGCAGCTAGCAGAGCAGAGCCTTGTGGGAGCGGCCCAAGGGACGGCTGAAGTGGAGCAGAGCGGAGCAGCTGCCAGAGCAGTTCGTGGGACGGCAGGAGGTTGTTGGACTTTTGGGACTTTGGTGATTCTTGGGTCGCTGGTTTCAAGAACCAACGGGAAAGGACATGGCCCAATCTGCTGGGGTGGGTCTTCGCTCATGGTTTGGTCTATGAACTCTGGTGGTGGTTTCCCAATTTAATGCTATGTCATTTACCTCATGTTATTAAACATTTTCTGCTACACCGAGGCTCTGTGCTTGTGAGAGGGGAAGTATTGCCTCTTCGAGGCGCCCAGGGGTGTGTGTAAGATTTTCCCAGGTCACTGGGTGGGGGCTCGAGCTGGTTCTGTGTCACGCTGTTGGGAAGGGACCCCTATGTACTGAACCCGGCCCTTGCTGCTATCAACTGGCCTGGCAGAAGGGTTACATATGTAATCTCTCTAGGGGGAAGATGTATGCAGTGTAGCTGTATTGGTCCCAGGATGGTAGAGACACAAGGTGGATGAGATATCTTTTATTGGACCAATTTCAGTGTTCACATTGCGCTCCACGTCAGTACCCAGCCCAATTCTACCTGCTGACCAAATTTGGTGATGAATTCTGGTCATGTGCCACCTGAGGCACGTTGCACATATGCTAAGAAGAAAGTGAGAGAAACAAGCTTTTGAGCCACACAGAGGTCTTTTTCAGGTCTGGGAAAGGTACTCCCAGCATCACAGCAAAACAACCTGTTCCACCTTGCATTTTGCTGTGATGCTGGGAGTACCTTTCCCAGACCTGAAGAAGACCTCTGTGTGGCTCAAACACTTCTCTTTCACCAAATAAGATATTACCTCACCCATCCTGACTCTCTAGAGAAAGGGCAGGAGATGTGACAGATGTAAGGCTTGGTAGTTCAAAAGACTATATTGAAAATGTGCTAGGCACAGGGTGGATGCAAAGATGTTTCGCACCCTAGGAGAAACTTCCACCTTGCGCCTGCCCCTCCCTGAGTCCTGTGGAAGCTCTCTGCCCTGAGACCTTCCCACCTCCCCCCGCGGCAGCTCCCCTAGGTCACCTAATGGGTTGCACTGGCCCTGGCTAGGCAAGAATGGACTTGGACACAATAAATGTTAAGTGGAATTCCTGGGGAACTCCTAGGAAGAAAATGCAAATTCCCCATCTCCAATTATGCAAAACCCCAGCCTTTTGAAGCCTCACCTTTTGTAACAGGGAGTCAGCAGACAAAGGTCCAAGCTGTATAAAGCAATAGCTGATCTGTACAGCCTTTGTTCTAGCTCTGGATCTAAGATGGATGAACTTGTAACTATGGGGAAAACCAAGTTGCAGGTTTTGAGGGACTAAAACCTACCAGAGCCCTAGGCTGGAATTCAGCATGACACCTGGTAAATTTTTAGCATGTGTATAGGTTTTTATTTTAATGTTTTCTCTCCTAGATCCCCCTCCCCACCCCTGTGAGTCTCTCTTTATAGACTTCTGATGGGGTAACCTGCTTCTATTGTTCTGCCTTTTGTTATTTTTCCACTGTTGTCAAACCTCCTTCCCTTCAGACAAGTAGAAGTGATGTCTTCTCCCAGCTTCAACAAAGCCATTGTCTCAAGGTGTTTTACTTGGAATAGATAATAGAGTGTTGATCACTTCCCATTGTTTTTAACCTGGCAGAGACATGACCTAACTCAGGGCAGATCCATACCTCCATACAGGTTTTCCAGTATATAATAATTTCATAATTAACCACATTTCAGAAGTGGTACAGATAGATTGTGGCCAATTTGTCACAAACAACATTTTGAAAATCAGGTTACTTATACATGTGCCTAAATCAGGGCTGATTCCAGCTTTTTTGCCACCCTAAGCGCTGAAGCAAGTGGGGGGAAGAGATAAAGCCGATTGGCAGCACTTCGGCGGTAGCTCAATCGCGCCGCTTCATTCTGCGGATCCTTCGCCCCCCTCTTCCTTTTCAGTGGCACTTCAAAGAGGAAGAGAGGGACTGAGGGACCCGCTGCTGAAGACCCGGACGTGCCGCCCCTTTCCATTGGCCGCCCCAAGCACCTGCTTCCTTTGCTGGTGTCTGGAGCTGGCCCTGGCCTAAATAGGGATTATTTTAGGGTCCTGTTTTTTAAAAACTTGGTTTAGAATCTAGATCCTTTATGTAGAATAAAAAGTAGCAGTCTTTATGCTAAGTAAAAGCATGTGTGGGTAGGAAAAGTATAATTTCTGGGCTTGAAGTGTTTGACAAATCCTGAAGTGTATGTCTGGCAGATCTTGCTTCCCCTGAGTGGGGAAGACCCATTGAAATGTGCATGTGCTTCACTTCACTTCACTTCACCTGGGTAATTTCACTAAAGTAAATGGAACAACTCATGCTCAAAGTCAAGTACATGCTTGTGTGCTTTGCTGGATCAGGGCAGCAGAGGGCTTGCAGGATCTGGACCTCTATGTATAAGGCGAAGGCTATCAAAAAAAGGCCTGACTTACAAAGAACTGTATACACAGATGCCTTCTTGCTATTTCTAAGCTATTATAGGTTTGTGGCTGTTTTAGCTCAAATTGCAGTAATGGTAGCTAATAGGCACTTGAAAGCCTAATAGCGCCTCAAAAGGACTCAAGTGGAACAAATCTACCTAGATCTGCTCTTTTTCTGGGACAACTTGACACAGCCTTTCCATTTAATATAAATATAGGTGCATCAACAGAAGTGGTTGTGCTGTAGTGACTCAGATAGAAAATGATAGCAAAGAGCAAGTTGCATTTGAGTCTGGAAGGCAGGGCCAGTGCAAGGAAGTTTCGCGCCCTAGGTGAAACTTCCACCTTGCGCCCCTCCCCCTAGCCCTGCGGCAGCTCCCTGCCCCCCTCACCCTGAGGTGCCCCCGCATGGCAGTTCCCCCCTGCCCTGAGGCGCCCCCCCCCAGCAGTCCCCTCCCCGGGAGCCGTGTGGCAGCTCCCCACCCCAGCTCACCTCTGCTCCGCCTCCTCCCCGAGCACACCGCCTCTTCCCCGAGCACACCGCCCCCGCTGTAATTCTCCTCCCCTCCCAGGCTTGCGNCTGTCCCCGGGAGCCGTGTGGCAGCTCCCCACCCCAGCTCACCTCTGCTCCGCCTCCTCCCCGAGCACACCGCCTCTTCCCCGAGCACACCGCCCCCGCTGTAATTCTCCTCCCCTCCCAGGCTTGCGGCACCAATCATCTGTTTGGCGCTGCAAGCCTGGGAGGCAGGAGAAGTGGAGCAGCAACAGCATGCTCGGGTAGGGGGCATAGCAGAGGTGAGCTGGGTGGGGAGCCCTGCGGCAGCTCCCCCCCGCGCCCTGAGGCGCTCCTCAGCCTGGGGAGCAGTGCGGCAGCTCCCCACCCCAGCTCACCTCTGCTCCGCCTCCTCCCCGAGCATGCCGCCCCTGCTCTAATTCTCCTCCCCTCCTAGGCTTGCGGCGTCAAACAACTGATTGGCGCTGCAAGCCTGGGAGGCGGGAGAAGTGGAGCAGTGACCGTGCACTCGGGGAGGGAGCATAGGAACGCTGTAAAAAAAAAATTAGAGGCACTGCTTTTTGGTGCCCCCAAATCTTGGCACCCTAGGCAACCGCCTAGTTTGCCTTCGTCGTAGCACCGGCCCTGCTGGAAGGTAGATTTTGGCTGAATAAAATAATATAACATAGAGAGAGAATTGTTGTTAATTTCTGTTGAAAAGTGGGGGAAGGTATATTTACAAAGTCAAAAGGTCCTGTAGTTCAGTAACTTTAGAACTATCTGCTATACAAGGGGTAGGCAAACTTTTTGGCCCTAGGGCCACATAGGATACAGAAATTGTATGGAGGGCCAGTAGGGAAGGCTGGGGGAGGCTATGCCTCCCCAAACAGTGAGGCGTGGCCTGGCACCCTATCCAGTCCCCGCCCTGGAACCCTCATCCCTATCCACCCCTCCTGCTCCCCACCCCTGACTACCCCCCAGGACTCCCGCATCCTATCCAAACACCCCTGCTTGCTGCCCCCTGACCATCCCCCCAGATGCTGTCCCCTATCCAATCCCTCCTGCTCATGACCCTCTGACCGCTCCTGGGATCCCTGCCCCTATCCAATCCCCCCTGCCTCCTGACCGCACCCCCCTGGAGCACCATGCCGCCTGGCCAGAGCTGCAGCCAAGCTGCCCAGGCATTGGGGGAACTGTGACTGTGAGGGAGGCAGGGAGGGGAGCAGAAGGGAGGGGCCAAGGGCTAGCCTTCGCCCCACTCACCGCACTGCCGGGGGGTTGGGCTGGCTCCTCCCCAAGCCTATCCTGACCCTGCTCCCTGGCAGGAACTTGGGGGCCAGAGGGAAGGATCCTGCAGGCCCGATGTGGCCCACGGGCCATAGTTTGCCCCCCCACTGTATTATACCATCTTCACAAGTGCAGCATCTTTTGTTGCTGAGACGTTTCAATAGAGGCTTTACAAACCTATGATTTTGAAATAAACTATCAGGAGGGCCATGCTTACTCATTACACCTCCCGAGCCATTTTTGACTGTGTATATATACTATACAGTGAGTAGGCTGTAGGTAAGAGGGGGCTGGGAGAGCTAGCAAGAAGTGCTAGGGCAGCTCTTGTAAGTCGATTTAAAGGAATACAGTTTTCAGAACAATGAAAGCAAAAGAGTATCTGGTTAACAATTGGGGATGATATTAAAAGGTAGTGCATGTGAGCACCTTCTTCAGGAGAAGGTGAAAGCTGTGGCTGAATATTTGGATTAAAATTTAGTTAAAAAAAATTCTTCTGCCACAGGGGTATTTTTCTAACCAACAAAGACTTGGTTCTAAATTTTGGATTGTAGCCCAAAGCTTCTGAACTCCTTGTAGACAGTCTATGGGCAAAATAAGCTGAAAAATCAGGCAGAGAGCAATCTGAATTTTTTAGAGACAGCTCTGCTGCCCTAAGAGCTGTCAGTACAGGCTGAATCCTAGTAATCTTATGCACTAAGTAGATAGCGTAATAAATACTGGACTCTGTGGGGCGGCAGTCCCAATTCACCGGGCTGTTCACCACCTGAAATATTTCCACTGACTGGGCTGTGGCTTACTCTGTGGAGAAATAGAATACCTTGGCCTCTAGCACAAACACAGCGTAAGACTTCTGTGCATTTTAGGTGAAATTCACCCCACCATAGGGAACAAGCTCAAGGCTAGGATGAACCCTGTAAATTCCACTTACATCCCAAAATAGGGATAAAATGGGCTTAAGTAATGTACAGAAAATGTGAGGACCGTCTGCGCAAAGATGGATTTCACCCATAGTCGGTACAATTACCACATAATTTTGGATTACTAACCATATTTTATCTAGAACCAAGAGTATTTTTGCTGAACTTGTATTTTAAGATATCAGAAGCTACTGTATATGCAAGGCTTACATAAAAATCAAATGTATCTATCATGTTCCATGTACTAACATGTACCAACTGTTAAAACCCCCACTGACAATGGACTTCAAAATTTGGTTTATCCTAAATGTTGTAAAAATTGAGTTTAGTCACCAAACTTAGTATAAACATCAAGTTCCTTCAAGAACATAAGGAAAAATATCCATTCCAGCAAGCAAAGTGTGTATTTTCAAGCTCTGTATTGGGAGCTAATGCTGTGTGAAAGACATTCCAAATGGTTGAGAAACAGAATGGAACTAGCAATTCTACCTTCTTCAGATACTTCTGATGCCATTTCCATATATTTTTGTTTCAATTGCACTCTAATAAAGGGCATCCAGTCTTACTGTAGAACACTTTTAATAAATCATTGTCATTGAGCAACACAATAATAGCCCTCCTAAACTCTAGGGAGTCTGAACATTTTAGACCTAATCTTGCACTATTGATGCCAATAGGATTTTTGCCATTGACTTCAAGTGTAAGATCATAAGGGATCTTATGTAAACATCTGCTTAACGTGCAGCAGAAGTCAAAAAGCTAACAATGTTCAGAACTAGGACAGGGGTTCATAATAGAAAAATATCATAATGCCACTATATAAATCCATGTTACACTCATATTTTGAATACTGCATGCAGTTCTGGTTGCCCCATCTCAAAATAGGTATATTAGAATTGGAAGAAGTATGGAAAAGGACAACAAAAATGATTAGGGGTATGGAACAGCTTCCAAGGGAGGAGAGATTCAAGATGAATAATCGAAGACTTTTTAAAAAGAGACCACTGGGGGGGGGGGGGATAAGATAGCAGTCTATAAAATCATGAATGGTATGCAGAAAGTGTGTGGAGAAGTGTTCTTTACCCCTTCACATAACACAAGAACCAAGGGTCACCCAATGAATTGAGTAGGTAGAAGGTTTAAAACCAACATAAGGAAGTACTTCACACAACATAAAGTCAACTTGTGGAACTTGTTGCCATGGGAAGTTATGAAGTCCAAAAGTATAACAGGGTTCAAAAGAGAATAAGATAAATTCACGGAGGATAGTTCCATCCAGGGCTATTAGCCAAGATGGTTAGGGACGCAACCCCATGCTTTGGGTGTCCCTAAACCTCCAACTGCCAGAAGCTAGGACTGGACAACAGGGGATAGATCACTTAATAATCACCCTGTTCTGTTCATTCCTTCTGAAGCACTTGGCATTGGCCATTGTTGGAAGACCGCATACTAGGCTAGATGGACCATTGGTCTGACACAGTATGGCCATTCTTATGTTCTTATCAAGCCCCTTGTTGTGACCCCCTATCCTAGTCTGAACTAAAAGGACATAGGATCAATGAGCCCCAACTTCACTCAGATATTGAGGTACAAAGATTCTCTTTACTATAACCAAGGAGCAGGGTAGCAGTTCTCCATCAATACTATTTTTATATATATATTCAAATTTTGAATTCATGAAATAATACTCAAATTTCACTACACTAATAGTTAGTGAAATGGAGAATGCAATTCACAGTCTGTTACTTTTAGGTTCACTGTAATGTCAGAGTTTTTGGATTTCTCTAGAAACAAGGACTGCTATAGCTGGGAAAGCAAATTTACGTGTAGTGGTGCTGCTGCTGTTCACCCACATACATACTGTAGCTGTCAGGAGTGCTTCTTCCTCCGCCCCCCTAACAGACACATTAGCATAATTTTTATAACCATTGAGGTTGTTTAAAAGCACTAAAAACATGAAGTACTGGCTGTGCTCTTTAATTAGGAATGTAATATTCTCCATCTGGAGTGACTCATTGCTGCAGTCTGATGTTGGTAGCAAGTCTTCTGTGGCGCTCCAGAAAAAAATTTCCCTGAAATAAACAGACAATATTGGATTTTTTAAATAACTTTGGTTTTAGTTACATTCTGTCCATTGCCTATTTCACTTTTGAATTGTCTGTTGTAGATTTTTAATCACAATTTACTACTGGAACATATTGTGCTTGTCATCTCCAAAGCCGTAATGAAGTGATTTCTATAACTGGTCAAATTCTATAGGCTTGATCCTAGCTCTAGACATTTGCAATCACTTTGTCGCTTGTCTTGTAAAACCAGTTCCCCTGGATGTGTGTACACTCTCCCTACCTGATTTTTAGAAGATTAGCACTGAGTATGTGCAGCTATTGTATCTGAGACTACATGTGCTCCCTGAACACGCTACATCATGTTATTCAGATTCTTGTCAAGAAATATAAACCTATACTCTTATTAGGTGTTAGCATGAAGGATACTCAAAAGAAAGGATCTTATTAATAAAACAAAAACATCTACAATTCTGGGATTTACAAAGGAAAAAAGAGAGCCACTTACTGCATGATTCTTTATTTTCAATCATTATATAAAAAAACCCTTTTCTCCACATATCATGAAACTTCTACTTGACATAAAATTTAGCAGCACACATCAAAGGGAGTAGAATTTGTCAGAAAAATAGCAGATTGGTTGATTTTTGTGGAAGGAATGTATTTTCATTACAAGAGGCATTAGATGATTTATTGCAACAGTATGTCACTGCTTAAGTACAGTCAAGTTGGTAGTTATCAAAAGTTCTGAGTGCCCTTTAGTGGTTTGCATTAAATAAGCTGGTAATCATGCTATTACTAGACAGCTGTGTAGAACATATCACATTTGAAAACCTTGTTGTCAGTCTGTCTGACTGCATATGAAGATTTTTCTCTCTGTGAACTCTGAGAATCTTTCCCATTAACTTAGTGGACTTTGGATCAGGCCTGTAGTTATTTGTGATTGGTCATCTTAGTCATATGCTCACAAATGAGGAAAAGAGGGAAGCTGAATTAAAAATTGGAAATTGTCTGGATTAGCCCTTAATTTTGACTTTGTACAGAAGGCTAGCACAAGGTCAGTCATCACTTAAGTCCCCAAATTGGCCTTCTGCAGTGGGGTGAATTTCATCCTTCAAGAACTTGCTTGGGTAACACTTCTAGGCAGAGGCAACTCAAGACAATCTTCTACCTGAGGCAAAACTTTATTGGGCACCCTGTGCTCCATGTTGGACATGCACAGATTGCAATGTGTAGTGATGGGGACAGGGAATAGTTGTAGCCGTGCATCCACTGATTTCTGAGACTACATTTCCCAGCACTCATTATCAACTATCATTTCCTTCTCCTCTCAGTTTCATCACTTCTCCCAGGAATCTGCTGCCCTAGGCAGCTGCCTAGTTTGCCTGTAGTTTGAGCATAGTCTGCTTATATAATGAGTGAATCTTCTGTTTAAGGGTATTCAGGCATTTGATTTATGCTTGCTTTAACCACAGGCTTTTACAGACTCAGGTTTTCATTCACAATCTGAAATCTCCCAAGCAGAATTTTAGGTCACAAAGGAAAAGCAGTTGTAATAGCAGAGCACATGTAATAATTGAGCAATCATTGCTCACTCTTTAACAGATCAATAAGTCACCTCCCCCAAAAAATATTTGTCAGTGATAAATGCATAAAGTTGCTTAAGCTGAATATCAAATACTTCAATGAAAAAAAGCAATACAGCATACACAGTACTGAGCAGATAAAACAACCATTCATATCTTTACCATGCTAGTGGTATCAAATCAGAAATAATGAAAAATATCTTTTTATTTGTAGCTCTGTGTTTTGTTATGTGTCGCTATGGGCCATTCTTGTTTATCCATCCACTTAAACTGCAGCACATTGACTACACTGAATAAACAGGAATGATGTAAATGAAGAAACAAAATGGTCTTTGAGTTTTCTGATTTTCTTTTATGCTGCCAGTGCATGGACTGCTGAAAAGGCTGAGGAGGAAATTAGGTTAAGTATTCAGTCACAAGGGAGAGAGACCCACAGTTATGTCATTTAAATGCAAAGGATGTTGGTGAGAGCTTAGTGAAAATTCAGTAAAGAAGGAGGGGGCTGCAGAGCACCACCTGTCCATGCAGTCTGTTTGAAAATGTGCTCATAAAAAGGATGCAAAAGGTTTGGTTTGCCATCAACTAGGTGTGCTGCTGCTAACACTAGATAATGGAAGAGAGGGCAGCTTGTTCTTTCCAATATTTATCATATACTGTTTAATAAGCAAGTAAACTGCACAGGCTTTCACTGTTTGTTGCACTCTTGCACAGTGTGCCATGTATTTATGGCACTTATATGTAGGATTTTATGATGTGATTAAAAATTATACTTTTTGGAGGTGGGGAGAGCTCATTTCTAATTGCACTTATAAAGCTATATATTGGTAACTTTTTATTACTTTGAAAGATTTTGTTATGGTCTTTTAGACTTTGGGGATGTATTACAATTCCAAGCAAATGCAGATTGATTATTAAAAATATATCTTCCAAAAGTTTTCTTTCAAAATGAAAAGCGCTATCCAATCAATTTGGATAGGCTAATATTTTGCCATGCAACAACAAAGTAGGAAGACCTCTGAAAAAAGTCCATATGTCCATTTAGAACAAGATTATTCCCTATTTGGTAAAAGCTACATAAAGATGAGAAAGTTTCAACTTGTAGCATCTCCATCAAGTCCTTCCTTCAAGGAGAGCGGGTATGTGACTTTCCTCCTGTCATGGAAGGGGAAGGGTCAAAAGCCATCAAACCGACTAAAGTTCTGTGGTGAAATCCTGTGGATTTCAACATAACTATGGAAGGACCAAAGTTGTGGTGTGGAAGTTAATGCCACTGCACTGCTTACAGCTGCCTTACTACCATGTCTCCAGTCATGCCTGAGACCCTCCCGTTAGGGGGCATCTAGTGTAGGGAGGGGGAGCAGCTTGGAACCATAATGCTGAGATGGTCAGATCATTATCCTCTAGAAGGAAATTTCCCCCATCTGAAACAGAAGAGTGGCTTTCCCGTCCCATCTGTCCTGCCCCAGCACGGCCACCACAGTCACGCAGAGCCTGAATGTGGCTTCTCTGTGAATAGTAGAAGACTGGAGCAGGCTGAAGAGCAACTGATTCTTCTCTTCAGACATTTCTTCCTCCTCAAGTCCATTTCCACTAGATTTGGCTAGCCTTAGTCTTGAAGTTCGGATTCTGAGCCAAATGTTTGAAAGGTTAGAGCTCTTTTTGCCATAAACTGGACAAAAATGTGCACCAACGGTCACTTAACTTGCATGTCATTTGCAAACACAAGAGACTGTGATCTACCTCTGAGGACCAAAACATAGCAAAAAATACAACTGATTATAGATTTATATTGGTATTTTTTCAGGAAGCAAATGATTTTTACCAAGTGTCATTGGAGAGTATGAATAACAGACAGTAAATCAGCACACATTGTTTTCTCATTGTGATTACTACCATCCTACATAAAGGAGAGAATACACAGTTGATGAGAAAGCGGGTCACAGAGTTGAAAATCTGAAAGGAAAAAAAAAATTCTACTTCCGTTTATTCTGTTTCTCTTTCCCCACAAACCTTCTCTGACACAGAACAGCTTTTGGAAAGAGTAACTAGATGGAAAAATACAAATGCCTATGAAAACTAAAGAGATGGTGGGTAATGCAATAGCTTTTATTGGACAAACTTCTGGTCCAGTAAACAATATTACCTCACACACATTGTCTCTCTAACATCCTGACCAACACAGCTACAACAACCCTGCAAACAGATATGAAATCTAAAGGTCAGACATATCTCTTCCAGCAAAAACAGCAGAGAAGAGGAATGCTTAGAAGAAAATATCACTTGCTTTTGACCTCTCAAAGCTGTGCAACAGTATCCCTTGCTGAAATGAGGCTAGTTGCAGTGGAAAAGAGGGGAAGACTTAGATAGCAAAATACATATAGGCTGAGGATGTATGGGTTTAGATGGTCTGAACCAGACAGATATCTTGCCTTGTGCATATTACTAATATGGAGTTAAATCCTGATTCTGTTGAAGTCAATGGCAAAACTCCCATTAACTTCAATTGGGCCAGGCTTTCAGCCATGCTCTCTCAAAGCTCTCTTTTCCTCTCCCAGCACTGCAAGCATGACTGACTCTAGAGATGTGGTGTTACTATTAGCTCTCCTCCCACCCCACACCGCCAGCAGCCAAGCTTATATAAGCCACCCAGTAGGGGTCACTGCACATAGTTACATTGTCTGTTCTGCTTGTTATGAGAGGGTCAGTAAAGTTTACATATTAACTGTTAACTTAATGGTGGGGCAGTATTAGTATGCAAGGATTGGATTTAATTAAGCTGCAAAAACCCTTTTTTCCCTCTGGTACTAAAGGTTATTGTAATAAAAGTGGGGGTGGGGGAAGGGAAGAGGACTATAGTTATAAAAATGTGGCAACTGTTGTTCACTTGTTTAAAATGCACAAACTAAATTTTCATCAAAATCTGTCATTGCTTTTCACTCAATGACATTTAAGTTTGTCTGAAGTCCATTCAATGTCACTGGCAAAATTTTAAAGAGAAAAAAGAATCATGGGGTGAAAAGAGGCCAGAAAGGGTTAAGCATCCTGCAGAATAAATGACCCAAATTCAGCCGTTAGGGACATATTGATAATGTTTGTGTTTTTGTGTGTTTAGAGGTTAACAATGTAATCAAACAGTTCCTGTCTACTCTGTATTCTGTTAATTCAGAGATCAAAAGGAGATCTTATCATTTAAATGAACTGTGTATATATAGTGATGTCACTGTATTGATCTCTCTTTGAAGTATATATCAAATCACCTGTGAATGGTGGAAAACAGGCAATTGCCTTATTTTAATCCACATAGCTAACTACCAGTGATGCTTAGGAAATAGGTCTGCTTCAAAGTCTCAATGTTTGCCTATTGTTCACCTAAGAACTCTGTGCTTTCAAGAGAAGGCCTGAAACTGTATAAAGGTCTCTTGGGTCTCCTTTTCATCTCAGATCTGTTTGGTGCTTTATGCAGGGGAAGCTTGAGTTGTAAAACTGAGCTCTCCAGTTCCACTTGGATTACCCTGGATATGAACATTGGACTATAATCTATAGACTAATTCTGAGAGAACTACAAAGCTTACTGTCTCTACTGTGAAACAGATCTCAAACTATACACATGTCTGTATGTATACTGATCTTTCAACCAATACTCTCTTTTCTTTAATAGATTTTAGTTTAGTTAATAAGGATTGGCTGTAAGCGTGTATTTGGGTAAGATCTGAAATATTTATTAACTTGGGAGGTGATATGTCCGATCCTTTGGGATTGGTAGAACTTTCATATTTGACTTGGGTGTCTGAGTGGAAGCCCAAGGCTGGGTTGCTATAAGGGAACTATGTTTTGTCTTCTGGGTAACCAGTAAGGTATTATAGAAGCTGTTTTGAGGCTAGCTTGGTGCATCTCAGTACTGGAATGACCAGCAGCTTTGGGGATTGTCTGTCCCATTCTTTGCAGTTTACCTTAATTAAGTAACCTCAGTGTGCCTCCCCTTGGACCCTGTCACACATGGATTGAAACAGAGCAAAAGGCCCTGTAATAAAATAGCTGACCCATTTTCAACTGATTTTTCTTTCTGCCCTCGTGTGCTTTTTTGAAAACATAAATGAAATTGCATGCAAAGTAACTAGTGGGAAGACTTGACTTGTCAAAAGATACAGAGAGAAACTCCAAAAGTTTGTGTTACTAGGTCCTGTTTCAGGACCACATCCCTATTCAGGAAGAACATTTTAGAACATGCTTCACTTTAAATATGTTCTTAAGTCTCTTTGACAGATTGACTTCAATAGGACTTAAGCATGTGCTTAAGTGCTTTCTTGAATTAGTGCTTTATACATTATCTTTTGTATGTTCTATTTACTGTTGGGAGTGACGGCATTTTCAAACCAGACAGAGCTTGCTCTGATAAATCTAACATCTTAGCACAAGTAAAATTGCACACATGCAAGAAAGATGCAGAGTAATCATGTGTGTGAGGAAAACAGAAGATAAAGTAACTACAAAATTAGAAAAAAACAGCTTGAGCTAACACAAAATATGCACTGTCAGTACAGGAGTACTAACAGGGAAATGAGGAACTAATACATATGTATAAGAAAAGGTAACAAAAAGTTAAATTTAGTCAGCCTAACAAAAGATCAGAGATGCTGGGAACTGATTGGTCAGGAGGGGACATGTGTGGTGTTGTCCCAAAGAGGTTCCCACTTGTAAGTATCTGATAATTGCTTGCTAGTGTTTTGCCTCACTAATAAGGGTTTGTTAATCCAATCTGCTGAGTGGTGAACTTCAATCCAACATTCACTACCATTCTTCTCCCCCCACCAAAAAAAAGACTTCCTCTCCTAATCAGTGTCAATCACTCCTAACCAGCCCTAATCAAACTCCCTTGGATCCATTTCCCTCATCTGCATGGCCACAAATGGATGGCTCCAGTCATGCTGTATGTGGGCTGAATAGCAATATATTTGTCATTCCGACTATTTTTAGGAGTGGGCATACTGTTGCGGCCTGCAGGTAGAAGCAGGTAATGGTTGTTGGTTATCTGATGCATTTTCACTTGTAAAGCTTTTTGTTTAGCAAAGGATTTATATCAATTATATGGCAGTAGTTTGATTAAAAGTTCATTTTTTCTTTGAAAATGATAATTGTGATCCCAGGGGAGAAAAAGTCACCCCTCTGCCAAGCAGATCAGTTGCCTTGAAGGCAATGTAGCCTAGTAGGTAGCTCACCAGACTAGGACTCCAAAGAACTGGTTCTATTCCTGGCTCTGCTACTAGTCTGCTGAGTGACCTCAGGCAAGTCACTTCCCTCCCTGTGTTTCTTCCCCATCTGTAAAATGAAGGTGCTGATACTGACCTCCTTTGTAAAGTGCTATGAGATCTAAAGAGGAACAGCCCTATCTAAGAGCTAGGTATTATTATTTGGAGAAGAAATTGGTGATGCCAAGTCAAGTATTTTCCTAGTCTAGCTTTTCTATTATAAAATGTACATAGTCCTGTATTCTGAAGCAGGGTTAGTAACAGGGCCGGCTTCAGGGTTTTTGCTGCCGCAAGCGGCAGAGGAAAAAAAAAAAAGCCACAATCGGCAGCAGCTCCACTGCATCGCTTTCTTCTTTGGCGGCAATTCAGTGGCAGGTCCTTCCCTCCAAGAGGGACCGAGGGACCCGCCACCGAATTGCCGCTGAAGAGCCTGACTTACCGCCCCTTCCCCTTGGCCGCCCCAAGCACCTGCTTGCTGAGCTGATGCCTGGAGCCGGCCCTGGTTAGTAATGAACATCACACAGGAAACTCCCTTTGGCAGAAATCTTGATGAAAGCACCTCTGCCATGTTCCAAAACAGTAACTCTCTTGCCTCTGCCTCCCTTCGGGGATTTGCACATGACTGACAGCCAAACGTGACACCTTAACAAAAAGTCAGAGGGGTAGCCATGTTAGTCTGGATCTGTAAAAAGTGATAGAGTCCTGTGGCACCTTATAGACAGACGCATTGGAGCATAAGCTTTCGTGGGTGAATACAGCATGCATCTGACGAAGTGGGTATTCACCCATGAAAGCTTATGCTCCAATATGTGTGTTAGTTTATAAGGTGCCACAGGACTCTTTGTTGCTCTTAACAAAAGAGTTTCCCTTGTCCTGACCCAGTCCTTGAGTTTTATAGCTGAGTAACCTCTCTAGCCCCAAGCTCCCTTCAGAGCACGTAGTCTGGAACGATGAACCTGAAGTCAGCCCTTCCTTTGTGCATCTGTTTTTCCCCATGCTTTAAGTGCACGACCACAGGAGAATGAGTTAACTTACTCAACCTCCTAATGACTCTCTGGTTGAGGTTACTGTGTGGCAGTGATATACAGACCTCAGTGGTCAGGAGCTAAATTGGTGAACAATATTACCCAAAAAAGCCATAGTAGTGTGAATTCATTGTTTCATTTACACTCACTCTCTCTCTAATTTTCTCATAACAAAATGACAGACCAAGTATTATTATTTTATTAACTACAACTGGTTAATAACATAGTAAAAGTATCCTGATTGGTTAATGATTAAATGACAGTGTTTTGATACCAGGTGCTGCAAAGAGCTACAGGAGATATATTAAAGAGCCACTTGCGTCCGGCGAGCCTCAGTCTGAGTATCACTGCTGTATGGCATTTCAGCTCTTTCTATTTGGACTTTCACCCCAGATGAAGGCATCAATGCCCCCCCGCCCAATGGCAACCCTATTACAATACCCATAAAATCATCCAAAATGTAATTTTTTTGTTTTGGAACTGAAATTTGTTTCTTAAAGTTTTCATTGAAACTCAGGCATGAGAGAAAACAAAAAAAAAGTGTTAAAATCAAGATTTTACTCAGATACATTGATCTTCCTTGACTCAAATAAGGGAACCATGTGCCAAAACCCACCATATGAATATTGCTGGGATAATGATAGGCCATGTTGTCTGGCTGATTTTTAATCACAACTCTCTAGTGAAATCAACATATTTAGCTTTACATACTTTGCTCTCACAAATGTTGTGAAAGTATAAGTTTTTCTTAGTAGATGAAAGTCTTCATGTAAAATGTAGCTTGAGAGCTGTTATAATTTAAGCTGTCATTATAGTTCTGGCTTTAAAGGATTAATGTTTCTTGCACAATTTATCAATGACATTTTTATATGACAAATACATATGTTATACACAAGTAAAGTTCTTTACAGCAGTAAAATTGCAATTGTTTTAGCTTATTCAATTTTAGACTCCTGAAACACAGTTATGATTGTGGGAAATGTAAAATAATGGTTAGGGTGTGCTCCACCATGAACTTGTGTCTATGCTTAATTAATATGATGGTCTTAAAAAAGATCTACTTTTCATACTACTGTTTATATTTAATTTAAAATCAAAACTCAAAGCCGGTATCTGAACAGTGAGATGATCTTAAAAAAAGAGACAACTTACCACATTAGTTGGCTAATTTATTTAAAATGCTCTTATTCTGTTTTGAAAAATGGAATTGTGGAATAGTATTTGGGGGTGGGGGGAGGGGGCTCCATGTTTTTTCTTTCTGAATGATTTGTATATCAAATATGCATTGTTTGATTCCTAGCTTGCAGTGACTGGGGTTTCTTATATGCTTAAAAGTAAGCATGCGCTTAATCACTTTGCTGGATCTGGGCCTTTAGAGGCACATCTTCTAACTTGCATCCTTACTAATACATCAGGGCTCAGAGTCAAGCTGGATTCTCTCCATCTTGTGAATTTGCTCCTCAGTAGCAGGTGTGCAACTCTCTCAGTTATGCTCTCAATGACGGAGGTAACTGATTGGAACTTTGCAAACAACTCCTTTGATGTACAAGAAAGAACAAAAATGCCGGTCAGTATCTCTTAGCTGCATTGCCTCTTCAGAGCTAATAGGAGTAAAAAGCAACTACGCTTATTTTATTTTTTCCTCTGAGTTCAGCAAACTCTGACTAAGGGGATGCCATTTTGACAAAGCCACTTTTCAAAGTAGAACACCACTTTAAAAATTCTCCAAAGATTGCTTTCAGGATTTTCTGTCCTTTCTGAATTCATCTGACAAACATGTCCAAGTTGCTGCATAATAACATGGAGCTATTTCAGAGTTGTCAGCCTGGGCCATGCAGCCTAAACCACAGTCCAATTCAATTTCCCTGGCTGTCAATCAGTTGGGGGAAGAAACCAATACACTCAGATGGAGGCTGGGGAAACACTGATCTTTTTATTTTCAGTGCCTGATTGCCACATATGACAGTCAACCTGGGCAGGCTTTGTATCTGGTGAGGAGGAGGAGTTTGGGAGTCACACAATGTTATATGGCTGTCTTGGAAGGAGGGACAGGATTGCTGTCCGCATCTACAGCTGAATCCTTCACTGCAGAGCCTAGCAGTATCCTGGAATTGCTGAGGGCTTTCTATTCTGGGTGCTGAGTATTTTGGGTGCTGACCTTCTGTTTGGGTTCTATCTGCTGACATCTTGTGATCATTCATTCAAGAATACAGTTCTGTTTAATGTCACAGTGCTTCAGCCAAATTGTCGAATACCCACCACTCCAGTAGGCCAACCTCTGGGCATGTATTAATACCTATTGTTAGGAGACTATGAAATAAATAGGGTAGAGACTAAATAATAATCTTGTTTCTGGCCTTGCTTTTAGTTTAAGCAAGCAAGAGAATGTAAGTGAAAGCACAAGGCGGCACCCCTCTTCTCCCCATCCCTCCAGCTGGTAGCCTGGCCTTTCAGTAACAAGAGAAGGGGCTAATCAAGCAACGGGTAGGTGTAAGGAGGGGAGACAAAATCTGCAAGAAAGTGTCCATGGCCACAAGTAACCCCGCTCCCTATCCCTCCCATCAGGCACAAAAGAGGTCGTCTTATCGACCCCAGACTCAAGACTCCACAGAATGGAATATGACCATATATTGGAAGGGGTGGTACCAGGGGAGGGGCACTACAAGTATAATTAAGTTTTCTAAGAAGAGGGAGGGGAAGAGGGAGCTCCGTCGGCGTGTGGAGCTAGGGGTCAGAAGAAGAAGGGGGTTCTATTGGCATATAGAGAGAGCCTGACTAGTGTGAAGGGCTTTGCAATATGCTTGCTTGTTTAGCCCCAATAAACCCCTCGAATTGCCTGCAGACTGGACTCTGGACTGTTATTTTCCAGCAAACTCTGTCTGGGAACTGAGAGGGAGGAGGGAGCTGGTCCCCTGCCAACACATATCATTGATATTACTGAAATAATTATTTAAAAGATATTTGGAGCAACTGTGTAGTCTATCTGCAGTATCTTTAAGGAACAGTTTATTTTAAGAAAACACTTATAGTGGATTTACCTACTTTTTACTGACCTACTATCCTGTCTTCATCTTTACACTGGCTGCATAAACTACATTTATAATCAGAGCAGTCCCTTGGGTAGGGCAAATAGGGGTGACCACGTTGGGCCCTGTGCTTTGGGGGGCCCTGCGCGTTACTAAAATCGGGACTGTCCCAATAGTTAGTCCTTTCTCCTGCATCCCAACCAATGTATGATCAGGACACCATTTGTCTTGATATTCAGGTGAGGAGGTGAGGCAGGTGGGCAAGCGGGGTGAAGAGGCGAATGGGGAGGTGAGGAGGCAGGCAGACAGATGGCGAGGAGGAGAGTGGCGGGAGGGGGCATGTACCGGATGGAGGGCGACTGAGGGAGGCAGGCAGCGGACAGGTGGGTGGGAGGCGAACGGGGAGGCAAGAGGCAGACAAGGAGGCAGGCAGGTGGGTGGATGGTGAGGAGAAGAGTGGCGGGGGGGGCATGCACCAAATGGACGGCGAGGAGGCTAGCGGGGAGGCGAGTGGCAGGCACGTGGGCGAGGAGGTGAGTGGCAGGTGGGTGGATGGGGAGGAGGAGAGCGGGGATGCTGATTTGTTCCAGCCCCTGCACCCCACTAGGGACAGCCCTGTTTATAATGGCACCCATATGTAATCTAAACGAGCAAACTATGATCATTTAAATCGTATTTCATTTCTTACAGTCTGTCCTAATTAAAAATACTTAAACTATAAAAATATAATGTTCATTACTTATTTATTCAGTTAAATCAAGTGCTATGTCATCAATTATGTGTGTAAATAAGAAACTAAAGAAATATTTTGTAAATGTTAGCAGTTTTAAAATGAACATTTTACTCCCATTGAAGGAACTTGCTTCTAGGTCAAATACTTTGTGATAATGTGCATTTTTCTTATTGGAGTCAGTTTTTGTATCTATCTAATCTTGCAACTGCATATGCATCTGCTTAATTTTGTGTGTATGAATCGCTGTGTTTACTTCCGAGGTACTGCTCATGTACATACAGCTAAGCACATGCATAAGTTTTGCAGCAATAGGATAATTGGAAGTCTTGAACTGAGTCTTGCCTCAACCATCCTTGGTTTCAGGAACTAAAAAGTGGGTTGAGACAGGCACCTACAAATTGCAGAATAGAAAACTGGATGAAAAAACTTTGTAACTAAAAATCTAAATAAAAGCAACATTATTTTTGTAAGTGGTGACCACACTCAGCTTCAAAAGCTCTGAAATGTAGTCCATTTTATTTAGGAGTCTTGATATGTAAAAGCATAACATTAGATATAAAACTCAAAGATTCTGCAGTAGAAAATAAAGATATTTTAACTGTCATCACCCATGTTCTCTGCTTCAGGGATTAATGGGTATGGAGGGGAGGGGACCATAGAACCATAGGGTTAGTAGGGACCACAAGGGTCATCTACTCTAACCCCCTTATGAAATTGCAGGATTTGTTGTGTCTAAGCCATCAAAGACAAATGACTATCCAGCAAAGACAAATGACTATCCAGCCTCCTTTTGAAAACCTCCAGTGAAGGCGCTTCCACAACCTCCCTAGGCAGTCTGTTCCATTGTTACAATTAAAAAGTTTTTCTTGAGATTTAATCTAAATCTACTATGCTGTAGTTTGAACCCATTGACTCTTGTCCTGTCCTCAGTGGCAACACAGCAATTTTTCTCCATCTTTTTTATGGCAGCCTTTCAAGTATTTGTCCCTCCCTCAATCTCCTCTTTTCCAAACTAAACATCCCCAGTTCCTTCAGCCTTTGCTCCTATGGCTTGCATTCCATCCCTTTGATCATCTTTGTCACTCACCTCTGGATCCTTTCCAGTTTCTCTGGATCCTTTCTATAAATTGGTGACCAAAATTGGACATGGTCTTCCAGGTGAGGCCTAACCAGTGCAGAGTAGTATGGTACTATCAATGCGGTACTAAGTAATGCCTCTGTTAATACAACTTAAAATTGCAATTGCTTTTTTTGCAACAGCATCACATAGACTTTGAGTTTGTGATCAACCAAAACTCCCAAATACTCCTCAGCAGTGCTGTATTCTCACCATTTGGTTTCTCTTCCCTAAGTGTAGCACCTTGCTTTGTCTTTGTTGAATTTCATTTTGCTGGCGATAGCCCAGTTCTCCAATTTATCAATATCAAGGGATCTTGGGTTTGATGGTTCTGAAGTTCCTTTTATTTATCTATCTGTGATGAGGTGTTCACAAAACATCAGACTGGAAGGGGTTAATGAGGCTGAGAACAAGCCAATTAACCAGATAGGCCACCTAAATCCCATCAGCTATGGCATAAGCAATCCCCTGAATGATGATGGAGCCCAGCTGAGAAAGAACAGGTGAGGCTGGGATGAAGCCAGGAAGTTGGCAACAGAAAGGGGCTGCAAGGAAATAGTCCACAGTCACTCCTTGGGAGTAGGGAGGTGTGTTTTGAGGCCATGGAGTTCAGTAGTCTGCAGTTGAGGAGGGAATTTGAGTTGGTACACCCAGATTGGGGAACCAGAAGCTGAAGGAAGGAGTCCAAGGAAAGGGTAACAGAGTCTGAGGGAAAGCAGACCACAGTTGCTAAGCAGAGAGTCCCTGGACTGGAACCCAAATTAGAGGGGAAGGCCCAGGTCCCCCTACCAGCCACTTGGAAAGTAGCATCATCAGGGCAGTGCATTAGAAGACCACCTGATGCCACTGGTATGAAAAGAGTTTGATGCCCTGGAAGGGGAAGACTACAGTGACCTGGCTGGTCTTCCAGAATTGGCCCTCTGTACACTGGGGAGTGAGAGAGATGGCAGCATGTGCAGCAAGGAGCAGAAGGGGGCATCAGACCTGAGTAAAGGTAATCCCCAGATATGGCCATAAGGATTATGGCCCCTTGCAGTGAATGGAGTGCTCTGTGACATTATCCACTTAACTTCTTTTTATCCAGATTGCTATTCTGAAATTTCAGTTGTGTGACTCTTGGGAAGACAAGGGTGTGACTCAGGTGCCTAACCACCACTTTAGATACCTAAATCCTAACTGTAGATTCTCAAAGCAGCAGCTCAGCTGCTGTCTAAATTTCTGCCAGTAGGCACTGCTCAAAGCCACCTAACCCCTGATACCAGTGAGCTGTTTGCCATCTAATTCCTGCCCTTACCCAGTGGGACTCTCAAACTAGGTGCTCTTCTGCTTATCTCGCCTGTGGAGCCTGATTGGTTAAGCATGCTCAGAGGCCATTTTAGAGCAAGTCTGGAAGGCATGGTGTTGAGCATGAGATCAGACTCCATGTAAAACAGAAAACCCAGCATTTTCAGCCATCTCTCTAATGTTCTTATTTAGATATCTCTAGCTTCAGAAAGCCAGAAGTAAAAATAGTTTTTGTTAGTCTTCCATGTCAAGCTTTTGCAGAGATGAGTACCCTTCCCCATGGGGGGCTTAAGATCCCATATATACTGTGACAGGGTCAGGCCTGATGGCTACAGGAGAGTGATAGAAGGCAGATATATTAGCCCCAAATTAAGCAAGTCCCTTTTCCCTGGGTAAGGTAACCGGGGCAGTTCCAGAACAATCAGGAACTTGTTGGAACTAATTAAGGCAGGCAAGCTACTTAGGACACCTGGAGCCAATTAAGAAGCTGCTAGAATCAATTAAGGCAGGCTAATCAGAGCACCTGGTTTAAAAAGGACCTCACTTCAGTCAGTGAAGGGCATGCAAGGAGTGGGAAGTGAGAGGGCATGCTGTTGGAGGACTGAGGAGCATAAACGCTACCTGGCATCCAGAGGAAGGTCCTGCAGTGAGGATAAAGAAGGTGTTGGATGGAGGCCAGAGGGAAGTAGCCCAGGGGGTTGTAGCTGTCACAAGAAACACTGTAGACAGCTGTGAGCCACAGGAACCCAGGCCCAGAGTAGAGGGCGGGCCTGGGTTCCCCCCATACCCCTACCCCCTATTGGATATAAGAGGAGTTGACCTGGACTGTGGGTCCCACCAGAGGGGAAGGTCCCTGGCCCATCTCCCAACCCACTAGATGCAGAGACTGCGGGGATTGTTCTCCTTCCTTTTTCCCATGCTGGCCAGCGATGAGGTTAGCTGAATGAACGGCAGGTTTGAGCCACTAGTAAAAGTGACCAAACTGAGGGCTGCCATGAATCTCTGAGGCAAGCAAATCCGCCAATAAGTGCAGGACCCACCAAGGCAAACGAGGGACTTTGTCACAGTACACATGCACTAATTGGGTGAATTACTATTTTGACAAAAGCACAGCTTTCTTCTGGTTGTTAATAAAATATTCAGCTGTCATTTTGATGAATGCACATACTTTTGTGCACAGATAACAATGGAATAAGACCATAGGTTTCTAAACATGAAAGTGGTTTTACTGGACACTTAATTTAGCAATATATTATATACAGCACGAAATGAGGAGGGGGTGGGATGATAGGATTAAAAAAATCACTCGATAGTCATTCTTGATGCATGTAGCTACTTGCCTCTTCTCATACCTCTTTCCCTCATCCCATCGGTGTTATGTTATGCAGGGAAAATAAGAGAGACAAAATGAATTAAAGATGAGAGGCATTTTACTACTAGTACCTGACAACTTGCCATTATTCCTGAAGCTAGTGTGGGTATGTCTACAGTAGAAACACAACAGTGCACAGCTGCAACATGGCAACTGTGCCACTGCAGTGCAGACACTTACTACAGACAAAAGTGTTGTTTTCCATCAGGGCTGGCTCTGGCTTTTTGGCCGCCCCAAGGAAAAAAAAAAAAAAACGGGCAGCCAGAACGGCCCAAAAAAAGGGGGACCAGCTGCGGGGAGGGGGAGGGAGCAGGCGGGAGAGAGAGAGAAGGGGGTGGCCAGGGCTACAGCAGGGGCGCTGCCACGCGGCCCCTCCCGCTGTGCTGCCGCCTGCCGCGAGGGCGCCGCTCCGGTTGGCGGGGAGGGAAGGAAGAGGACTGCCCTGCAGGGCGCTCTGGTTCTCCACCCCGCTGACCCCTACAGGGCAGCCGGAGCGGAACAAGAACAACAACAACAACAAAAAGTGGCCGTGCCGCCCTAGGATTGGGCAGAATGCCGCCTCCAACAATCTGCTGCCCCAAACACCAGCTTGCTCAGCTGGTGCTTGGAGCCGGCCCTGTTTCCATCGCTATAGTAAATCCACCTCTCCTAGAGGCTAGGAAGAATTATTCTTCCATTGACCTAGTGTTGTCTGTCCC
Source organism: Trachemys scripta elegans (assembly GCF_013100865.1). Lineage (NCBI taxonomy): Eukaryota > Metazoa > Chordata > Testudines > Emydidae > Trachemys > Trachemys scripta. Next base: position 61,448,812 of record NC_048302.1, on the reverse strand, counting down.
AGGGCTTAGGTCAGCTTGCTTACATCATACAGGGCATGAAACTTTTCTCAGACCTGCGTGATGTAGTTAAGTTGACCTAGTGTAGACCTAGTTTGACCTAAGTTGACCTAGTTTGTAGTGTAGAACAGTCCTGTCTAACCCTGCACGAGGCTTTCCTTCTGAGAATGACAATACAGCACCCAGCTCTCAGAACTTCTGGATAGCTCAAGGAGAGAGAGATAAAGAGGAAACAATTTTAAAAGAAAAACCAATATTGGTGAAATTCTACCCCCAGTGACAACAATAGGAGTTTTTTGCCATGGAAGTAGGATTTCACCCATTGAATTTAAAAATAATGGTGATAGAGCAGTATGCTACCTAGAGGTTGAGGAAGTAAGCATGCTTGGAGCTATATTGTGTCCTTATATCTTTAAGCAGAATGCCCAATTGGCGTCTGAAAAAGGTTTTCTACAGTTTGAAAGACAAGAAGGAAGACTTGGCTGGGATCAATTATTTTTCTGAATCATTGAGACTGATTAAGACATACTTTTATATGTCCTACTGTACAACCCTGCTTGTGTACACAATTATTTCCCATGTCTTCCCTCAGCCAGATAGCATAAAATCCATTTCTTAGAGTGGCCCCCTACAGAGAACTGCTATAAGACTGCAAAATAGTTTCCGTAATTAGCTCCTGAAGAAGAGCTCTGTGTAGCTTGAAAGCTTGTCTCTCTCACCAACAGAAGTTGGTCCAATAAAAGCTATTACCTCACCCACTTTTTCCTCCAGTTTTCAGATGTTCATAACTTTGGAAGACCTTTTGAGCTGAATTTTTCCATCAATCTCATGGTGACTTATTTGAGAAGTTCAAGCAAAATATTGTCACTCCATCTTCATTGAGAGGACAATGGAAACAAATACTGTTGTTTGAATGTGGGTATGTTGAAATGCACACATCTTATTGGCTGTTCAGTGTATAATATTGTTGCTAGGGGTTAAGATTCAACGATGAATGTGTTAGAGAAGGAAGCTCTTTAAATATACATGGTCTTTGTACTAAATCAAAACTATAACTGAGTGGGGCATATATGTACTTGTTTAAAAGATACTGTCCAAAAAAAGTTACTGTGTGCTTAGTAGTTACCTAGTGCTTAGGCTATGTATTAACCAAGTTTCATTTAGGTCAAGTATTTAAGTGAGAGCAGGCAAGAGTCTATTTTTCATATTCATTGACATATTGAATATGGTCAGATTATATTACCTCTTCTTGGATGGAAGAGGTCCAGTTATTATGGTTCTCTCTACTTCTTGGCTATAATTTTGATCCAAGTGGCAGATGGGCTAGAGAGCGGTAGCATTAGCCCACCCACATGAGACAAGAGACCTGTTCTTTAGCTAGATGCATTTTGAGGCAGGGATCATATTGTTACAGTGTTGTACAGTGTCTAGGACAGTGGAACCTTGATCCCTGGGTAGGGGCTCTACCCTCTACTCTAATACAAATTAATATTAATAGTTAGGAGGGCTGGGGTGTTAATTAACACCCTTTGGTGTTACAAATTACACCTCTACCCCGATATAACGTGACCCGATATAACACGAATTCAGATATAACGCGGTAAAGCAGTGCTCCGGGGGGGGGGGGGGGGGGGCGGGACTTCGCACTCTGGTGGATCAAAGCAAGTTCAATATAGCGCAGTTTCACCTGTAACGCGGTAAGATTTTTTAGCTCCCAAGGACAGCGTTATATCGGGGTAGAGGTGTATATGTGGTATTGTGAGATCCAGGGGGTCGTAGGAAAGGTTTGTAGAAGGGAATTTGGTAGTCCTTTGGAGAACAGGAGTATTTTTTTTCAGGTGGTCTCTGGCTTGACCTAGGGAAGATTCTTATTTGGGAAGCTAGCTTCAATATTTTATTATCTTAAGGTATGCAAAAAGGTTGAAAATGCTGCTGGCTATATAATGGAGATAGGGAGGACCTGCAAAGGATTGGTTGTTGGGGCTTGAGTGCTCAGTCCTTGAAGTAGTGGGCAGGAGGAGACGGGACAAAGCAAAAGTGCATATTATTTGGCATAAACCAAGACTGAGATATTTAGTCTCATTTGCATTGATTTTTTACTTTTGAAAATGTTTATCTATGATCAGTTCTTTTCTTCATACTGTTTAATGCAAGATTAGTGGCTAATAAATTTATCAGTATCTTCTTAAGGATGAGACTCCTGATTCTGCATGCATAACTGAGGTTGATTTGATGACAAGGCAGGAACAATGCTGGCACATTTGTCTCCATCTGGGTATTTTACTACAGATTCCACCTGTGAGTATATGGTAATTACCTACTTGCATCTCATACAAGAGCTAAATTCTTTGGTGAGCAGATTAATGGACAGAACTTCAGATTGATTTGCACTGATTTAGAGATCTCCAAACTATTTCCCCATTTGCAAAATAGATGTACCGTATCTAATGTTAATCCAATTTTAAATATCAGTATATGGTTTGGGGCACAAGAGGTTATACAGAGAGAAGAACAGTGAGAAAAGAAGGGAGTAAAATGGCTATTGTCACTGTTAAGTGTGTCTGCTAGAAAAAAGGATTTGGTGCAATCCTTCTTCCTGCTTGCTTAACTCATTCAGAATAGAATATACCTTTCTGTGCACAGGTGACTACGGCAGGGCTTTCCATATCTGCCAAACTCTCCAGCTCTTGAAATACAGAAAGAGGTACATTTTACCCTATGCATGGCTGTCTATGTCCTGGTAGCTGTCTCTCCATACTACAGGGAAGGTTATTGTAGCACATGAGAACTCTGGTAAGAAACTGGTGACTTGGGTCAGGGTTATAAAATATCAGGTTGCAGGGGATTGATTCCAGTGGCTACAGTTACATGCTGATAGGTTCTACAAAAGCAGAGGACGTTGGAGAAGCTGGCCATCACAGGCCTATGCTGAAAATGTACAGGTGGCTTAAAGCCCAGTTCCCGCTCCCCATTAGTGTCCTTAGCTTTGTGACACAGCAACATCTGTGTCCATTCTGCTCCTCTGTCTACACTGCCTTTTCCCCCTGTATGTCTCTTGGCCAATCAGAGATGGGAAAAGAGTCCTTCAGGCATTCAGAGGCTGCCTAGAATCCAGTTACTCTTGCAACAATCAAAAACATATTCAGCCCCTGATACACTGTGTCTGAGAACATCAGGCAATATAGGCACACTTTGGAAGGTGTATAGCACTAAAGCAAATGGTTAGTTTTCAACCAAGCCTGTATGGGGAGCTAGAGTTAAGTGCATGTTGCTGATAAAGCCTCTTGTACAGACTGCCAAACAGTCTCTTTAGTTATTCTCTAAAATGTCTAGCTTAATCTAATACATATTTATGCTAGAGGTGCAAGACTTTGGTCACAAAAATAATCCAGAAAATTATTCCAGGAAGTCAGTTTGTTTTCCATAGTGGTTCTGCATTTATTCATGCTGGGAAGTAACTCTCGACGCTTCTGAGGAATACCAGTACATTTTCTTGTGCTTTGGAAGATAGATGGAGGCAGGATTTTAAGTCACAAGCTGCCAAACATATCCCTCAGGGAGCATCCAAAGCCACCTTTCTGAATGCTAATGTTTTCTTTGTGACCTTTTACGTTGGAAGACATGGGTGGGATATATGTCCATCCCACAATGTTACGTCTCAGGAGGGTGATACGCTTCTTTTATTCCATCACAAAGGTAGACTAACCTTTAAGCTTGAATGTATTGATTTTAGCTAGCATGAAAACAGCAGAATCTGAAATATGGGCATGTAGGCCTAAAATTTAATATTCAGGGTTAAGATATAACCCTGATATAGCCCTACTTACAAATAAATTTTTAGTTCCAAAATCCATAGCTTCAGTAGTTACTATTTGTTAACTCTACAGTGACATCAATTGCTTTCAATAGGTAAATGTCAATATTTTAATAGTAATTATACTCGGAATACGGGAGTATCAGGGTTATGCTAATTACTTTCAAATAATTTTAACATCTTAATTGCAATAGTATAGGGAATCCTACAACAATATCACTACATCACTTTCAAATGGTAACTGTCAGTAATTAGTGGCAATCACTGTATGGTCAAAGGAATGGCTGAAGTTTTAAGCCAGTTTTGTCTCCTTTCTACTTATAAAAGAATAATCTGCAGCTTTATCTAAAGTCTGAGTTGTAGTGATTAAAGTTACAGATTATGCATACAGGGCCAGGTCATGCCTCGCTCTTAGGTGTGTGTGTGTGGACAGGAGGCAAGTTGTAAGATGGTGCAAAAATCTTTCCCTCTCTCCTCCTTGTACAGGCTATGCCACTGTCAGGTACAATTGCAGTCTCTGTTATTCCCTCTATTTGCCCATTGGGGAGCAAAATGCCATAGAGAAGAACATAATGTTGCCTCCCCATGCACTATCCATTAGAATGAAAGAATGCAGTTTCCCCTATTCTCCATGCACTGTGGAACTCAGATACACTGGACCTTCTTGAGTGCGTTCCCTGCTAGAGCATACCTGAGTGCAGTTCATACTTAAACTAGAGCCTATTGAGCTCAAGTTGGCCCAAAGTTTGTAAAGCTCGATTTCACAAATTCCATTATAGCATCCAAGTTAAATATTTACCATAACAGAATGCCATCTTTCTTAGGGTTCTGTTTTTCCTAACAAAATGTGCTGCACCTCCATGAGAATGATCTTTGCTATAAAACAATGGCAGCTATCGACATACCTATGATGTTGGAAGAGGCTTCTGATTTGCAGAGAATATTTAACGCCCTATAACCCACTCTTTGTTATGCCATAGTTTATATGGTCTTTGGTTTCTTTCTTAGAGCAGGAGTGTGCCATTTTACTCATGAGTTTAGTGCTGTACATTTGCTGCCATTGATGAACAAGAGCCTTTTTTGGTGGAGAAAGGCAATAATAAATCACTGTTAAACAGCTTGTTAAAATGGCATGGTAGAGCTGGTTGAGGAGATAATACACCACTCATTTGATTTGTTATCCTAAAATGAAACCAGTATTAGTTCAGTCATTGAACAGCAGCTTAGAGTGGAAGGGGGGGTCAATGAAAGTATAAAAATTATCAAGCATTGCCAAAAATTCAATGCTAAGCCCTATTGACCTGAACAAAGCAGAACATTGCCTTCTTAGTAAAATCAATATCCAGGTTATTTTATGTATGGAACTTTGCATTATTAAAATGGAGAACATTTTTCTGGCACCAATCTCTGCAAAAGACTAAGTGTGCCCAAAAATCATGTACAAGACCTATCTAAAAATAACCTAGGCACAACATTCTCACTGACTGCCCTTTGGCCAAAATGATACTGATAGCCCAGATTTAATACAATATAACCTCTCTCATTGATGTAAATCAGGAGTAATTCTATTGAAGTTAATACAAATACACCAGTAGAAAATGAGTTTAACTGAAAAAGAGAATGTAGAGTGTACATTTTAGTGTATTTTTACAGGGAATTAGTTTCTAGTTCTTTAATAATAGGAGTTCAATTTCAAAGTTCTAGCACAGTGCATGAAAATATAACCTATGTAAGCTGAGAAGGCTGAACCTGAAATGACTGACCAGTGATAAAAGAATCCAACACTTCATTTTACACCGTACTACATCTACTATGAACAATGGAACCATAACTCACCTGTACATAACTTTGTCCTGTACTAAGTCAGGAAGCTGTAAGAATGTCAGAGGAAAACAGAGCACATAGATGGGTGACAGGTCAGCAGCAAGATTGGAGGCAGTTGTCTTGGAAGCAGATAATGGGTGTGGAGTGGGAAAGGAGTCTGATATTCCAATTTGTCCTGTACTAAAGTTTAAAAAACAAACAAAAAATCTGTATTCTGCTGCTCACAACAAATAGAAGTGAAATCGATGGGATTGGAAAGAGGACGCAATGTAAGTAAAGGAGTCCGAATCTAGCCTATAGAAAGTATGTCCTCCTTCCCTTTCTTTTGTAAATATTCTTTATATGTAATTTAAAAAAAACCAAACTCCTCAGTATCTAAAACCTGAATAAGGCAAAGAATAGGTTGCAAAACAGCAACAAGGGAGTACAATAGAATTAAAGCTTTCAGAGTAGCAGATGTGTTAGTCTGTATCCGCAAAAGGAACAGGAGTACTTGTGGCACCTTAGAGACTAAGAAATTTATTTGAGCATAAGCTTTCATGGGCTATAGCCCACTTCATCGGATGAATAGAATGGAACATATAGTAAGGAGATATATATACACATACAGAGAACATGAAAAGGTGGGAGTATGTGTATATATCTCCTTACTATATGTTCCATTCTATGCATCCGATGAAGTGGGCTATAGCCCATGAAAGCTTATGCTCAAATAAATTTCTTAGTCTCTAAGGTGCCACAAGTACTCCTATTTTTCTTAAGAGAATTAAAAAAAACCCTGTTTTTAACTTTCCAAAATGCTTGTTGCCTTTTTTCTGTTTACTATTTGACTTGATGACACAGATATGATTTATTTGGTGTCAGTCAAAGAAAAAACCGAAATAGCTACAGGCAGGACAAAGAAATAAAATAAAATCAAGAAACACTTCAAAGGCAAAAAGTAGGCTTTGAATTAAGCAGAAAGTTCACCACTGTATAAAATCTTTGCCATCAAATGGCACTTCCAGTCTATAGGCACTAGTCTCCATTCTGACCAACACTGTGAAGTACTCTACTTCAATGCAGATCTCCAGTGGATATTCTGCACTTGTTCCACGCATGTGACTTCTGTTGGTTTCCATTAAGTCCTACATGCAGATCAAGAAATGACAATGAAGGGGGATGTACACTGTTTCAAAGCTTTTCCCCCATCTCAATTTATGGTTTAAAGTGGGTGTTGGAATTCTACAAATGGTTTTTCTAACTATTTCAGTTCCCTTTCTTTCCCTCTATTTCTGAGGAAATGAGGAAGAAGGTATGGAGATGAATAATAGCCGGGATTAAGCTTTAAAGTTTAGAGAGAATTGTACGGGCTTTGTCTTGGAAGCCTGAGCCCAATTGCACCCTTTGTAAAACCCATAGGAGGGGGCACAGTTTAGGAAATCTTCATGAAGGCCCCCTCACAGTCATTACCTGATCAATGGTTGGGAGGCGGTGTTTGCCTCCCATTTTAGAGGCCAAGGAACTCTTCCATAAACATCCTGGGAATCAGCAGGAGGCCCCGTTCCTTTTTTTTGTTTGTTTTTTAAATTGCTCTGAGACTCTGGCAGTCTCCAGAGACTCTTTTTGGTCACAGCTTGTGTGGGGTTCCTACTAGAACACTCAACATATTGCTCTCATTAGTTTGTAGCTGAGTTCTGTTAAATGTAGCATGCTGGATTATGGCTGTTGTGGAATTTCTGGGGAAGAGGTAGTCTGAGAAACAATTTGGGCCTAGCCTATTTAGGACTCTGTACAGCAGTACTAGGACTTTAAACTGGATGTACTAGTGCTTAAGGAGCCAGTGCAATCTGTGCAGCATTAGTGTGTTGTGTTCTTTTCCACTAATGAGGTGGACTGCAGGCTTGTGTATCAGTTGCAGCTTTCTTGTGAGTCTCTTGCTTAGGCTCAGCTAGAGAGATCTGCAGTAATCCATCTCAGAGGTGATGAACCCATGAGATATTGTATCTAGGTCAACAACTGAAAGGACTAAACGAAGAGCTATATTTACTAAAATTTACTATATTTACTTGATTTGTTCCATTTATTAACATTAAATCCAAAATGTTTGACAGGTGTGGCTAAGGTTTAAAAGTGAGGTCTGACTGGAAAAACAGAATGTAGCTTTACTGGAGTTCATGAAGGGAGCTTTCAGTAGCCATTAGGCCTGTGGAGGCCAAGAACAGGTGTAATGCCTGTAAAGGCTCTGCCAGGAGCTCTTGTGCTAGAAGCCCCAGGATACTTGTGAAACATGCATTGTCTGCAGTTTCTCAGCTCAGCCCATGCTTACCAGAAAGCCATGGAAAAACCCTGATACACTGTCACTATGGCTACAGGCAGCACTGGCTGGCTTCCCTTTGTTGTGCTCCCAAACTGAAAGTAGCCAAATCATGGCTGCCTCTTGCATAGCAGTTCCATAGGGAAAGGGGTCCCTGTGCCATCTCTTTCCCTAGTTGATCTATACTCATCTACTATGTGATTAAATCATCATGGTAGGGATACTGCAGGCAACCATCAGCTATTTGCTCCATTCAAATCAAATTTTTCCATAAAAATATTAAAAAAATAAAATGCTGTAGCTTTTCTTGAAAAATAATCAAAAACTTCATTCACAAAATACAGCTCTATTTCATGCCTGCAGAGAGATAGCAGACAATGGTGTCAGGACCATACTGAGGAGAAAAGTTTTATTCTATCTCTCTAGATAATTGTCTGTTGTAATAGAACTTACTCCTTCTTCCTTGTAAGGAAGCATGCCAACTGCACAGTGAAATTACCAGGTAAAGTTAAACCTCTCAAACAAATACACTTCAGCTACAGGTAAGAAATCAATATACTCAGAAGAAACGGGGGTTAAATAAATCAGGGAAGGAAGGAAGTACACACCCTTAATTTCTCATTGCAGCAGATCAGGTATGAGGCATGATATTGTTAAACACAGTAGTCTTACACCTTTTTTCTTTACATTTTTATTTCACATGGCATTTAGCTTCTTTGATTATAAAGCTAAACACACTTGTATCTTTTCTATAGTGGAATTTATATATTTTAGTCAAATTTGGTAGGCAACTAAAGCCATATCTAAATAAAAGTGGCCTGGCTTCTGGAGGTGCAGAGCACTCACAGATCCCCTTGACTTCATGGGAATCAAGATTGCTCACTGAAAATCAGGCCCCAGTTTAGGCATCTGAATATGGATTTTTACTAACTATAAGCATCAAAAACTTGCTCTCAGAACTTCTTGCTCTCACTCTCACTGATGTAAAAATGGAGTGAATCCATTCAATTCAGTGGAATATGGTGGTGCGAGCAGAATCAGGATTGACACTGATCTATGTACAAATAGTAGCCAAAAAAGGACAATATTCATTTGAGGGCTTAGCAGCCAGGGCCAGCTCCAGGCACCAGCGCAGCAAGCTGGTGCTTGGGGCGGCCCTTGGAAGGGGGCAGCACATCCAGGTCTTCGGCAGCAATTCAGCGGCGGGTCCCTCAGTCCCTCTCGGAGGGAAGGACCAGCTGCTGAACTGCCGCCGAAGAATGAAGTGGCGCGGTAGAGCAGCCGCCAAAGTGCTGTCGATTGCGGCTTTTTTTTTTTTCCCCTCTTTGCCGCTTGGGGTGGCAAAAAAGCTGGAGCCGGCCCTGTTAGCAGCAGCTTCTATATTCACTTGCAGTTATGCTAGGATAGCTATCATTTGTTTATGGACTTTTCTCTGGTGCTCATTACCCGTAATATCTAAGCACACCATGTAATATTAGTGGATTTATTCTCATTATCTACGTATTACCCATGGGGAACTGAGGTACAGAGATTACACAAAGTCTGTAGCAGAACCCTAAATTCCAAGTCTGGTACATTAGCTGCCATATCATCCTTCCTCTGTCCCTTAACGTTAATGTGCTGGAAAGGGTGACAAGTTATTGCCCTGAAGAGGGTATTGCCAAGGTTTCTCTTTGACTTAATTGCTATTAATGTCAAACATGTTGGTGGAGGGACCAGGCAATGCACAGAGGAATCAGTTATAAGAGGTGTCTGAGCAAGAAACATCCTGAGAAATTAATGGGACTGCTTGTGGAGTGAGGTGTTTCTCAACTGAATGAGTGGCAAAATTTGAATAATTCAAATAACATTTTTTTTTTATTGAAGTGTTTGAGTGCCATGTGGGGGAGAGTACTTAACCACATTTCAGTGGACTGTAGTAGTTGATGCCAACATCTCCACTAATGCATTGAAAGGCATGTCTATCCTCTGTGGTTTGACAGATGAATGACACCTGAACGATGACCTGGCACAAAGCCTGCTTGTGATATGCCTTCAGCTTTCTTGTGAGGTATTAAAAGGTGCTATCGGTTCAGGGAAGGAATCTACTAGCCCACTTTAACTGTCCAGCTGCTTCTAGCTAAGTGACACTGTCTAGATGTAAACCAAACTTCTTGGGGCTAAGCTCACACTTTAAAGAGCTTCTTGTACCAAGAAATCAAATAAAACACACTAAAAAGACTACTTCCTGGGGTGGAGTCTTTCCATGCAAAGTATCAAAAAAGCCAAAAGTGATGAAAGCATGAAAAGACTATTAAAAACCTAGTGTATCTGTCTGCTAATGCAGGATTGTCCCCTAATGCTTACTAGTGTTTGCTACAATTTGCTTTTTAAATGCAGATGGAGATTATGTTCTGTTTTTCCAGGATATTCATCCTGATTTTTCTTTTTTCTTAATTTTATCCACTGTGCTTAGTTATACCCTCTTATGCATCTTAACGGTGCATTTTCTTCTAGAACCAAGATTCCTGCAGTCTGTTTTCCCAAGGAGCATCTGACCCTTTTCAGAGGAACTCCCAAAGCCAGAGTAAGTCTTTTATAACCCTCTCCTTCCCCGTACTCTGGAAGGGAAAAATAGGCTCAGATGGGAACTAACCTCTTTCCCTCATGGCTACTTCTTAAACAGTCTCTGCAATGAGGGAACATACCATTTTCACCACCCTGTCCAAGGTGAGTGTGTTAATCCTCTCTTAGCCAGATATGGACTGGGGTTTATATACCCCATTCCAAACAAACATACTATATCCCATAAGGTTGCAAATTACTCTGAAAAAGTGACACATGGGTGAAGTAACATATACAACATAGACTTTGATTTATTACAGCTTTGCAATAGACACAACAGGGATTATTTTATTACTCTAGTAAAGAAATAATGCAGAATCTCACTCTGCACTGATTACCGTAGAGTAGATTTAAGTCTCTCACACAAATCCATCAATGTAGACCCAGGTATAACAGTATGAAATAAACTTTGTCAAAAGAAAACATATGAAAACCCTATCAAAACCCAGATCTGTAAATGCAGGTATGCAAAAAGAGCCAGTGTAGTTTTGCAGCCCTTATGTGCAGAGAGACCTTTGGAGTACTCTTCCAAATTATTGCCTTTCTTCTCCCTTAGGATTTCTAGCATTCATTATTCTGATTAACTGCAAAATCGTGGAGGGGAGAGAAACTGCCACCTTACAAAACCAACGTATTCAGGCTCATTAGCCCCTGGGTGTAGTATTTTCCAAAGCACTCACTCTTGGCCTAGCACTTCTCCCCTTCAGCAATGGTAAAACTCTTGCTGAAGTCGGAGGTAGGTAACCTCTGAGTGCTTTTGAAAATCCCATCCTAGAAATATAATCATTATGGAGATACATTTAAGAATTACTAATTCTATCATTTGACTGGTTACCTAGATTTATTTCCTTCAACTTGAAGGATGATCAGATGCAGTGTAGTCATCCCATCAGAAGGTGAGCAGCAAGTAAATCAAAGCATCACAACCCAATGTTTTAGCATTTTTCTTTAAACTCTTTATATTGGCATCTTAAGTAAATATTTGGAACTATATGTAGTCTAAACCACATCATTACATAACTTTCATTTGAGGTCTGAGCATAGGGCTGGGGGCAGGGATTCCTGAGTTTTAATCCTGGTTTAAATACTATAATTCCTAAATTAACCTGACCCAAAATCCTGGGTCCATCTTCAACATTCTCTGAACTTCAAAGTTTGGATTGAGATCTGAACTTTGCTGGTCAGGCCTATCTCAATTATAATCCAAACTTTAGGAGTCTGATATCATTCCTCACTAATGGTAAATAGGGACATAATACTCCTATACAACAAGGGCAAAATACCTCAAATAAAAGAGTACAGGTCCTCAACATGGGCATAATGAAAAACAGACTGGTGTAATTAATTGACAAGTGTGATATCCAAAAAAGAGAGACTCTTTAAAGCTGGTTGTAATATCATTATATTGCAGATTGGCACAAATTCATTCTAATTTGTACACCTTATGGCTTGTCAGCTTGTATAGGCTCATTAGCCCTGAACTGAACCAAGGCTATATAGGATCCATTATAATTCAGGACACTACAGCAAGAGCATATATGATGAAGTGTTGTCACATCTGGCAAACAGTGATAAATATAAAATTAAAGAAATTTACTAATTTTACAGACAGTCTTATATTATGCTTGCTTGGCTTATATTACTGTATTAATATACAACAAGTGGCAGCACAATTAATCATGAGCATCACAGGGTAATTTGTTATGACAGAACTCCATGTGTGCTCATTAAAGGCAGCTTCTCTTTGAACTCTTCAATATTACTTTCCTCCCTTTGTAATTCTTGTCAAGAAATGGAGAATTGCACAAAGGTATAGAATACTGCAGTGAATTCTTGAGTAAGCAGTCACTGTTGGTATAGGGGATCTTATGGAGCACATAAGCCTTAATGACCTCCTGTATTACACAGCTTATGCCTGATAGTGCAGAAATTGTATGTTCTGTAAAGTGAGGATTATTAAAAGACAGTTGTGAAGTATGATTAAATTCATAATGTTTATCAGTTTAGTACCTGCATATCTGAGTAATAGAGACTCAACCATAACATTTGACAGTGTCAAACACAGGAAATTACTTATCATTGTAAATGAGTGTAAAAATGGCTACAATTTATTTTTGCTTTACTTTTTCCACTTACATTCAATAGCAGCTTTCATCCAAGGATCTATGCATCTGAAGAAGTGAGGTTTTTACCCACGAAAGCTTATGCCCAAATAAATCTGTTAGTCTTTAAGGTGCCACCAGACTCCTTGTTGTTTTTAAATAGATCATTAGTACATTGTAACTATAGAAGGTAAGCAAGTATTTTTCTACCTATTTGAGAGGTATAAAAGGTATAATGAAACACAGAAAGGTTAAACAATTAGCTCAGTGTTCCCCAGCAAATTTATGACAAAGTGGGGAACAGAACACAGTTCCATACTCTAAGCATTGTACACCCTTTAAAAACTGCCATATACCAATATTTATGCTAATGCCTCACTTTAACTATAGAAAATTGATATTACCATGAATATCAGTAACGTGGTAAAAGGAAAGTTTTAAAGAACACAACTGTCATGATGGACACACTTAAAAATCAGTACTACTTTGAAAGAATTTACTATTTCCAGCATTCTTCCTTCTCTCTCTAATGGAGAATGCAGCTAGAAATGGAGGAAACTTAAAAAATAGCACTTTTTTTTTTAAAGGCACCTTTTGCTATCTATTTATCTGTCAGCTTGTATGTGATAAATTAGAGCCATGTGATTGCATTCCTTCTGCACCTTTGATTGCTTCACTTGCTTTCTGCCTGCCAATCCATCAACCCATGATTAGTTTTAACATTCAAAATCTCTGATGGAGCAACTTCAAACAGCCACAATTTACATGGATTAAAATATATATCAATAAAATACTTTCCCACCAATTGTGAAATCCCATCCCTTTAAAATAATAATAATAATAATAATAATAAAATTACACTGGTCTGAGGCCAGTAGTGTGCCATGACATTTGTGGTAAGTCATGCAATTCTAGATTTGTGTGCAAGATCATGCCTTGCATACACAGTGTGTGGAGGATACATTGGGGGGGAAAGGGGGAGAAATGCCATCCTTTGGGTGTTTAAGGGCCGGACAAAATCATCTGGTAGGCAAAGTCAGACAGGAAGTCATATTCAGGGCTTTCAAGGTCTGTGTTGCACACATAGGAGGTGTGCAACTGTCTGAGGCCCAGAATGGGAGATATCCAGCCCATTTCTAATATCAGGTTTAATAATAAAAAAAATAGTCCTGTTCCTTCAGGGCTAGCAATGCAAGATTTATCTTCCTGGATATTGGGACACAAAACTTGCTTGTCTAGGCCCGGAAAATGGTAGGATATTCAACTTTTCAAGGTACAACATGTTGATGTAGAAAAAATAATTTTAGAGTTTAATGCATTAGTTATAATGTTCCTCTACCTATTAGTCTGGTAGGAATTTGAACTCTCAGTAAATAAGAGATCTTTGCCTGGTCAATACTTAAGTCAGAGTAACTGACATACCTATGTGGGTTAGGGGTGTGAAAAATCCCCAACTTTTGAAAAAAAAAAATTAACTAGCCACATATCCAGGAAATCTCTTGTTTTTAAAAGAGGACTTTAAAAAAAAATAGTCTCCATATTTTGGATAAATTGCATTTGCTTTAAGGTATTCCATAATATTTTTGAGACAGTCTCATAGTTCAAAATATTCTGCTGACAACTTTGCCTAGCAATACCAGTATACGAATGTATTCCAGAATATAAATAGTAGTTACTGAACAAGTGTATGTAAATCTATTATCCTGTCATTTCTCATACCTTTATCTTAAGCAAAATAAAAGCAAGGTGAGAAATAGAGGGTTAGATTCACAAAGGAACTTAGGCATGGCAATGCTAAGAGTCACTACACCTTTCCTTGTAGAGTCCTAGAAAATCACTGGGATTCATGAAGCCTGAGTTAGTCACATATGCTCCCAGTACAATGAATGAGGTGGGGAGAGAGGCTCCCGAGAATGGTATTAAGAAAACCCAGTATGTTGGCATCTCCCTGCCTAAGCTAACTAGTGGGATATCCCAAGGTAATAAGTGTAACCTAAGCCCCGCTTCTCTCAGAGAATTCAGCACTTAAGTTCATACTGCAACTAGGTGAATCCTCAGCTTGTGATTCTCCACTGCAAACCTTTCCTTTGGCCTGTAGCAAAATGGTATAGACACCTAATGCCAAGAGGACAAAAACAACCCTCTGTCCTCAACTTTTAACCCAGGTACTTACCTGGAATGTGGGACCCCCCTGGTTCCATTCCTCTTCCACCTGAGGAGGAGAAGGGAGTTGAATAGTGATCTGGCATGTCTCATCTGAGTGCCCTGCCCACTGGGCTATCCCTCAATCTGTCCTGCTGAAACTGTTCCACAGTGGATAAATAATTTTAAAGTCATTGGAGCAGGAGGAGTCGATCCTGGATTGCCACCTCCCAGGTGAGTGCTCTAACCGCCAGGCTGCAGACTCGTCCTCATGCTTACATGCATACACCCTTTCTCTCTCTCACCCAATGACCAGGGTTCTGATATCCAGGTGAGTGCCCTAAACACTAAATGTCTTGCTCTCTCTTTCCCTCCCCCAACCCCACCAGGCTAAAAGTTATAAGGAAAGTCCTGCCTTCCCCTGGCCCAATCTGCATGGTAAGGTCTGAGCATGCTTATTGGATTGGGACTCGTAGGCAATTTGGGTGGACAAATGAGCTGGGCTGAGGTATCCAGATACTTCGAGTGAGGCTGCAGTGCACGTACTCAGAGACAAGTGTAGGCACCTAGGGAACTTTTACCAAAAATTTAGGTATGGAGCACCTACAGGACATGGGGGCAGCTGAGCAGGGGGGTTGTTGGGGTCTGGGATTCAGGCACCTTTGTCCTTTTGTGAATCTAGTCCCTAGAGCCCAATCTTGCTCTACTTGGACAGTGGTTTATAATGAAGGCCTAAAGGAATTTATCATTTACTTTAGTGGGAGCAGGATTAAGCCCTTAATGTAAACTGCTGATTATCAGAAATTGGATAAACTTTCACAAATCATACTAATGAAGCTTCATGGAAAGTTCAAGCTGCTCCAAATACATGAGCATGTTGAAGCTGAGGGAACAATATCACAGGAGTAATGACAATGAGATCATTCAATCAGAAAAACTTATTGCAGTTCAAAAATGGGGTTGAAACACTTCCAATGGGAATACTCAGAGGTATAAAGAGAAGCAGAGGCATGTTTCTAGGATCAGGACCAGAGAATGGAAGTACTTTTCCCCATCCATAATTATAAACACTTACCTCAACATAGTGTTGATATGTGAACTGAGCATCACCTCTCTGGGCCACGCATCTGACTGATGGGAGGGGAACTAGCTACTGGATCCCAGATATTTTAAACCTCCAGTGGCTGAACAGAGCACAAACACGCTCCCTACTTTTAGGGGCTCTAAGCACACGTGCCCCTTCTATCTATCTCCCCATCCTGAGATTTTCAGCCATGCGGTCCAACTGCCTTGTCCCTAGTACCACTGCTGATTCCTTTGACTCAACCCCACCCACTCCTAGAAGTCCACCCAAAGGCATGAGCCTTCTGGGTTACCTCTGCAAGGGGCATGTGATGAGGTGTAACACAAACACACTATTGCTCATTACTTAGTCACCGGAGAAATACAAACCTACTACAAATTTTAAACCCTACATGCATTTCCCTGATTCTTTCCTCACCACTCCAGAGCATTCTTTGGGCTGGGGCCATGGTTGTCTGCAGCTATCCAACATCCTTCAGGTGAAGTAGTGTCCAACTTGTGTGCTAACATGGATCCCTCTCCCCCAGCTTGGCTGGTCTCTCCCCTTCACCTCTCCTGCCCAAACTTCCTGTATCTCTCCCCCCACCCCATCTTTTCCAGGAGTCCTTCTATAACCTTCTGTCCCGGTCAGGGAATATTCACTCTTTCCACTTAATCCTTCCAGACAAGAGAAGGAAGTTGTTCCAGCTTGGAGAAGCTAACACCATTAGCACATAGAATCCTAGAAGTGTAGGACTGGAAGGCACCTCAAGAGGTTATCTAGTCCAGTCCACTTCACTCACAGCAGGACTTAACAATAAACTAGTCCCTTCCTGACAGGTGTTTGTATAACCTGTTCTTAAACCTCCAGTAATTGAGATTTCACAACTTCCTTTGACAATTTGTTTCAGTGCTTAACTACGCTGACAGGAAGTTTTTCCCTAAAGTCCAACTTAAACCTCTCTTGCTGCAATTTAAGCCCATTGCTTCTTGTACTATCCGCTGATGTTAAGGAGAACAATTTTTCACCCTCCAGATATATCTATAGTCCAGTCAAAGCGCAGTCATTGAAGTTAAGTATTACCCATTGTCCTTAGTGTGGTGCAGCCTTGTTGTAGGTCCTGCCAGCAATGGTGGATTCCATATTTACATAGGGCCATTCAGTGATATAGCAATAACTCATAATATAAGCCAGAATTCATAAATTGTACAGACACGCTTCCCACATTGTCACACAAGTTTTCCCTTATCTTAATGAACAAGTGAACATCTAAATCTCAAAGATAAAAAAATCAAACAAAAGGTAATACAGCAATGATGGTGTGTATGTGTGGGCTGCTGGCCAGCCCCCTTTACTCCTTATTCAGGTATATCTCATTGATTTCACTGACTGATCACAGAATGCACGAGTAATAGATTAAGAGGAAAAAATCCGTTATGGCCAAAAAAGTTAAGGTGACAGGAGAGGAGATTCTGACATGGAGAGATGACCAGCTAAAGATGATCAAGTTATGAGTGGGGAAACTAGGTCAAAACTGCAGCTTAAACTCTGTGGCTTTTATATTAACAAAGCTGATAACACAAATTCCACTCACCTATAGAGTACAGAGGGGAACTTGTTACAATGGGCACAAGAGAATGAATTTCTCAACTTTCTGCCATTAGTGTTTTCCATCAGATTTTGCCACCTTTGGAAGGTGACGTGCAATTTCAGGGGACAAAACAGGTATGGACCGAATATTTCACTCCTATGTCTCCTGAGAAACACACTTAAGATCTTTAGGCAACATTTTGAAACTGATGACGCTACTTCTGCTGTCAAGTGCCAAAGGAAACACTGACATGAGGATTCCCAACAAGTAAGTGTTGCTTGGTACATATTAGCTATCATATTTGACTGAAGGTTTTATAAACACCTATGCCTCACTTTCTAAAGGTGCCAGAGTGAGGAAAATAAAGAGGCACTGAAAAGTATTATGATGATGTTCCAAACAGTGAGATTATGAAACAGAGTTACCACCCATTACCACTCTCCTACTGTTTCCTGCTTTTTCTAACAGCTTCCAGCAGCTCTTCTGCTAAACAGTGGCTCTGAGCACATTAATAAAATATAGATGTTGGGATAGGGGTCTAGGGGAAAAGGTCCACTATCACAATGCTATTAACTAGTTCTTTGTTCTTTTGGGGTAAAAGCCTAAATGAGGAGAATAAAATAGTTGTAGTCTGGGAAAATATCCTGGCTTTGTTTGCTTATGTGTTGTCACGTATTTCAGATCTAATACTGGCTGTTTACATTTTTTAAAATAAAAATAGACTATTTTTTCAGTAGCTCAGCAAAACTCTGCATAACTAACTTTTGAGAAATAAGATTTTGCTGACGCGAACATAAAAAGTATTATGATCATAACCTGTTGAAAACCTACACTCAATTAAAAAAGCAAAATAATGTTTTAGAGTCAGATTTTGCCCCATGTGGAGGCATGAGTCTGCCCATGGGGTTGTTGCTGTTCGATCAGGGCCAAAATGAATAAGGATGACAGAATCTGGCCTTTGCGAAAAGGCAGGAGAGAGGGGAGAAGGACCATCATTATCCCGTAAGAACCTACATTGCATTTATAGGTTCAGACCTCATTGATATTAGTCCTTTAACATCAGAGGTAAAACTAAGCCGGTACGCCCCGGTATGGCGTACTGGCAAGAGCCGGTTTGCCGTACCGTGGCGGCCCGGCTTCCCCAGGGGGCAATTTAAAGGTCCTGGGGCTCCCAGCAGGGGCTGGAGCCCCAGGCCCTTTAAATTGCCACCATAGCCCCACTGCTGGAGCCCTGGGGTAGGGCTGTGGGGCTCTGGGGGCTATTTAAAAAGTCTAGGGCTCCCCTGCTTCTACCGCCCTGGCCCTTTAAATAGCCACCAGAGCCCCACCGCCACTACTCCAGGGCTCCGGTGGCTATTTAAAGGTCCAGGGCAGTAGAAGCAGGGGAGCCCTGAGCCCTTTAAATAGCCCCCGGAGCCCAGGGGTAGCAGGGGGGCTCCAGGGGCTATTTAAAGGGCCTGGGGCTCCAGCTGCCTCTGCTGCCCTGGTCCTTTAAATAGCCCCCGGAAACGCCGGGCTGCTGCTGCTGCTACCCCGGTGGGGAGGGAGGGGGCGGGAAGCTGGCTCTGACTCCCTCAGCTATGCTCCCTCCACCTTAGGCCCCGCCCCTTCTGGGGGCCAGAGCTGGCCTCAGCGTACCGGTAAGTCACTGGACTTACTTTCACCACTGTTTAACATCCTTCTTGCAAGTTGACCTATCTGAGCCAGCGGTAGTAGAGCAATGTACTGCAAGTACCACCAGCGACCAGTGCTACTTGAAGTCTCAGTGGACTATTTAATCAAGTGAACCAACAAAGATGTTGAATTATTGTGAATGTGGGATGATTTACACTATAAAGGTTAAAAAAAAGAGAAGACTTGCATCCAGAAGATGTTGCACTGAATAAAAGGTGCCAGAATAAAACTGAGACTGCTGGCTCTGGGTAACATGCTAAAACACAATAAAATCTCTGGAGAATGCATTCCAAGGGCGCAGTGCAGCACTTAAAAAGTCCTGAATTTCCTATAAGATGAATTAAGGCTTGTATTTTGCAGGCTGCTCTGTGTGAGTACACACCTGCTCTACAAAGTCCCATGTCTTGGGGCCTAAGATCCCAGGCATTGTGCTAATTATCCTTAAGGCAGTGAAGGAAAAAAAAGTCTTTATTTCTCTGTATTTTTTGTTAGTATTAGCTGTTTTTTTGGAGAGGCTAGAAATTCCACATTTCAATAGGGTAGCATATGGTGAGGGGCAGAGGGAGTACACTCATGAGGCATTGAGGAGATGCCAGCTTCATTAATATTCTTGCCAATATTGTCAAGCATTAACTAGCAGCCTCTGCTGAGAGATGAGTAGTTGTCCAACTACCTACCGCTATTGCCAACCGTACATGACATGTTCTATGGTTTGATGCATCTTTATCCCTGAATAAATAATTACAGGTTGCTTATGGATTCATCTGAAGACACCAGATTATTTAATCGCTGCAGACCAAATTCTTTCCATCTCATAACACTCTAAGAAAGCCCTAAAGGCAACAGAACTACCAGAATTCAGCTGCACATGGAGGCAGATCAGAGGGACCATGCAGAGGGCTGTATAGACCTTGCAAGCTGTCAAGCATGCTTTACCCTGGGTTTCTCCATGGCAATGCACAGAGAAGGATTGGGGATGAGGTCAGGTCAGCAGATGAGGGGAATGGGGCCAGTGTATCTGTGTAATTAAATTCTGACCTAAACCCACTCAGGTGGGGATAATGCAGCCACTACTGAAGCCTGTGGAATACACAGAACTGGCCCTGCCTGGGCGGAGGTTTCCTGGCCCTGCTTGCAGGCTAGGAGGTTCTGTAGTGAAGTGTGCAGCCTGGGAGCCAGTCAGAATGCAGAAAGCCAGCCCCATAAGAGATGAGGTAAATTGTACCTCTTTGTTTTAGAGAGAAACAAAGCAGGGTGTTCCCTCTTTAGGGGTTCTTGTGGGTTATCATTCTGAGTAGTAAAAGTAGTGTTATGTTGCAATCTTCCATCAACAGTATTTTTTTTTTTAATCTAACTTCTCTATTTGCATATCCTGTAACATAATGGCTGTGAAGGCTTGTGTATGTGGCCCTATGAGGAGGATTCTGTTGCCCTTGGTTTTCACAGAGCTCCCCAGGGTGTAATACATTTATGTGGTACTAGAATTTGATTGTTTGTTTGGATTTTGTCTGACTTTTTTTCCTCCTACCTAAAATGTGTCATTGCCTTTAAGTAAACTCTTCTAGGGGTCACAAACTTGGAAACAGGATGGGATGTTTCCAAAGAGACCTTAAAAATATGGATAATAAAGATTGCATGGCATAAGACTGAAGCGTAACTTCTGCAGTTTGTTGTGCACCAGTCACCTACCTGGCTGCTATTCTCCATCCAACAGGTGGCTACATCTTATTGTTGAAGTTGTGTGTATAGTTAGAGAAGGGCTTTGGTGTTCTCAGATTAATGGTGCTATATAGCTGTAAAGTATCATGCTGTCCTTTATTTCTCTCTGGGCTCCTTTGATGGCTTTACCCAAAGGATAACGGAACATAATAAAAATATTCAAGTGGAAACTTGTATTCATTAATTTTGCACAACTGTTCAATGCACAGTTATTCTGGACAACTATGCTATGCTTTAATCATTGGGGTAAATTTATATGTGCATTATTGATATAAATGGCTTATGGTGGCTTCATTTTTAACTTGGTAGGATACATTACAATACCTGAACATGATTGAAAGTCACATTTAGTACTTAAGATTTCTTAACAGATTCCCTGAAATACATAACCTGCCTCATTAGTCCATAAAGACTATATCATTTTTATGAAATAAGATTGAAGTTTACCTATGAAAAGAAAATAGATTTTTTTTTAATATAACTATTTTTATTGGCTACTGTTCAGAGACCACAGGCAACTAAAAGTATGCTATGGAGTTTATGTACTTCTTGCAAAGGAAGGAAGCAATCTTTACCTGAGGTTCAGGCTATTCAAATATTTTGATTTACCATTGTGATTTACTCGTTCAACATCATAATAATGTTCCTCTAGCACTATGTGAAGTTTGTAGTTGTAGTGGGAATGCTCTTCCTTTTATGCAGAAAAATAGTTTTGCTTTTCTATTCATGATACTTAAAACATTTTGAACTTTTAGAAGAGCAGGTAGTAAAATGTCCAGAGTCACAGAATGAATACTTAATTGTAGCAATAATAGGATAATGAGGAGATTTCTACTTTACTATGGGGATTCACTAGTAATACCTTCCTAATGCTTTTTTTTTTTTTAATGATTCGCTAACAAAGTGGATTATGATTAGTAATGGGCATTGATGAAGGCGCGCATGAGTGAGATCTCTCATAGCAAAGGGGTCTGATAGGCTCTGCAGTAAATCAGAGACCTTACACTTATTAGGCCTTGTCAGCGCTGTATGGATAGTGCGCTGGTCAGACAATGGTATCAAGCCATAGTGGCTCACCAGGTTATGGAGTGATGTCTGCTGGCTGTTTTCTAGTGCCATGTGATGAGGAGCATAAGCTACTTCATGCTAGCTGAGAGCTCCATGGCGACAAATTTGAGCCCCTGGAGAATCAGAAGCTCATCCATTTTATTGCCTTTCTGGCTGGCGTATATCACAGATTTCTCAATCCTGTTTAATAGGGAAACTCCATTCACTATTGTAAATGTATTTTCACCTATGTACATGCCAGTTATTTATGTATTGTTTTCTGCTCTACCTCCACCTTGGCATGGCTGGGGAGTTTGGGTAACACTAACACTACCTTCTCCCAATCTAATGGTTTCACTGGAGGCCCAAGATTCCATTGAATTGGCCTTCACTGGACATTAAAGAGCCCATGCAACTGTTTGTAAAAATAAGTTTGCTGTGCTGCCCCTGGCCTAAATTATTTTACCCTCTGTACTTATACAGCGTGTTCTCAGTGAAACTGACAAAAGTTTTCCTGCAGGGTTAGCTCTGGGAACAGAGAGTCTTGGCTCTCTACCTCCTGGAGTTGCAAAATCAGACTGAGTGCCCAGAATCTCTGCCTCTCCAGCAGCAAGGCTGGAAGGCTCTTGTGAATTACATAAGTGAAACTGATAGGAACCTTGTGGGGGCAGGGCAGGGAGAGGCCAGTCAGGGAGCTGATCTCAGTTCTCCAAAAATGGATTTTAAATCCATTCTGTGAAAAGGTTTGTGGCTTCAGCATTTCATCCTGATTTGGGATTAATTAAAAAAAATCCCATAGAAAAGGATTCCTTTTTTCCAGCCAGCTCTCATCTCTATCCCCACGCCTGCTGATACTACTGCCAGTTGCAAGTCTTTTGAATGTTGCCAGGACTTATACATGGAGGAAGCACAGAGTCCCCATAGTTTAGAGTGACCAGATGTCCCAATTTTATAAGGACAGTCCTGATATTCGGGGCTTTGTCTTATATAAGCGCCTATCACCCCCCACGCCCACCCCATCCCGATTTTTCACACTTGCTAGTTGGTCACCCTACCACAGTTCTTGTAGCTCCATACCTCTATTTGTTGCGGTTTGTTGGCAAAATCAGTGCATGGGATAGTAATCTGGGATAATCGAAGTGTAGTGGTAATAAGGGTGATGATCAAAGATTGCTCTTTGTATTCTGGGCCCAGTCATATAATATGGGTGAGCTTTACAAAGTGGTATCTCTGTAGTAGTTACTGATCTCTATTTCCAGTGGCTACTTTATAGTAAAACTTTTTTAAAAAAGCAGTGTGACTGGCCAGGTTGTTCAGTCAACATTATTTATTGAATACCATTTCCTGACATTTGGGGTGAGATGGGGAGCATGTGGATGTTAAACAATTTTTGACCAAAAAAGTCATATTTAAAAGTTGAAAAACTAAAAACTTCAATTTTTATAGATGCTCAACCACATTTTAGGTGCCTTTCCAGTCAAAAATCTTCAAAATTTTAAAATTTGGCAGATTTTGAAACATTCTAGTTATATCATAAACTGATATCTAATACTGCACAGTAGCGATGGCTGATGGTGAGCTCGGTGTAATTTGTGTGCAGATAGCACAATGCCTAGTAAATGGATGGTAAATTTCAACTCAATAGGGTGGGAAAGGGCCCTGTCTAGTCTCTGTTAAACTCGTATGTCAAATGGGTAATAATCAAAAGCAAACGAATGGGTGTAAGAGTAGAAAAGGATTTGTAAAAAGCTGATTTTGGCTGCATTGAGAAGTAACTGCTATTCAAAGCATAAGAAAAAAAAATCAAAGTCCAGATGAAGGGGACAAGGCACTGGAGGGAGAAGCAGTGCCTCAGACGTGTGCTGCTCCAATTTAAGTCAGCAGGAGCTATGTGGGCATATCTGAGGACAGGTTTAGATCCAAATTGTGTGTAAAAGCAGTATAGGCAAGTGCAAAAAATTAAATGGCAGTAATAGTATCATCTCATCCACCCACTCTGGATCCAAAGACTTATGGGTCTGGCTCTGAGCCCATAGCCTCAGGGTTCCAATTACAACATATCCTCACTAGCTATTACTTTTTTGTAGGTTTGTCCCTGGAATAAGTGGTAACAGCACTACTGAATCCGATCACATTGCTGAAATTGGATACATCAGGCAACATGTTGAACAGGATGAAAAAGGAAATTGTTTTGGAAATAGATGGCAATCTCTTAACCAAGATGGAAATAAAGCTAGTCTGTTTTCTTTACAGATGATTTACGGGAGATTTGTTTATAATATACATAAAACAAAACATCATAACAAATCAAGTTTGCCTCCATAAGTTATGAGACAATGAAGGCAACTTTAATTGTACTGTAAGGCTTGAATCCAGGTCACACTGAAATCTGTGGAAAAATTTCCATTGACTTTAATGAAAATTGGATCAAGTCTTAAATGGGCAAAATTCTACTGAATTCAATGGATTTGTACCTCTTTACATAGGTCTATTTTAGACCCACAAATTTATTTACTTTTTTTACTGTCTTGTATAGAAAGACAATGGGTTTGATACTTCCATTGTTTCTATCTAGTTCAGTATCCTGTCTGACTGCACTTGTATCAGTACCTGCTGCTTCAGAGGAAGGTGCATAAAACCCTGGAGTGTACAATTACAGAATAAGTTGCCTAGAGGGGGAAGTTTATTCCTAAACCTGGCAACTAGGGCCCAATCCAATTCCTATGGGAAAAAAATCATTGGCTCCTGTAGGAGTTGGATTGGGCCTTTAGTGGTTGACTTATCCCTTGATATCCACTTAATATAAACAGCAGATGTTCTCATTATCTGTATAAGTGTTTGAATCCTTTTTGATACCTCTTGGGTTCAATTTAAAAAAAAATAAATTGTTCACTGAGACTGGCATACTAACTAAAGCATTGTGTTTATATAACTGAGCAGCAACTCATGCTCCTCATGTTTTGTTCTTACTTTCATTTGATTGATCAAGTCTAAGTTGTAGATGGCGGTCTATGTTGGACATGGACCTTATCCAAACTGGTAGAGCTGATTGAAAAGTTTGTACAAAAAAAGGTGGAAAGCATTTAATGAAAAAACTCTTGTAGTCTCAATCAGCTTTACTATTTGTTCAGGCATGCTTGTGGCATAAAATTAACTGATGACATGACCTGATACAAGCACACTGCTTATTTAATTAAGATAAATTTTTCAAAAGCACCTAATTCCCATTCTCAAAAGTGATTCAGGCACTTAATCTAAGTCCCATTGAAAACAGTGGATGCTACTGGGGGTAGATAAATCCCCATTGCAGATACCAGGAGTGCAGTTGGGCCCATTCATAATAACCTCAAACAAAGCTGATTTTGCAACTTAATGTTTTCTTTATTAGTTTAATAAAATATTGGACTAATTAGGGGGGAAATACGGTTTTGTTTTGTTTTTTAAGTGTGAGAAGCTGTAGGCTATTGCAACTTCTCACTTGTGTATTTGAATGTTAAAATATACACAACAAAGCCTATCAATAGATCATACAATAATGTATATGTCCACTTCCTCCACAGTTTAGTGTATAGTACAGAAAACATAAGCTGAGCCTCACCGTTTGCTTTCATAAAAACTTTGGATGCTACGTACTTTTAACATGAAAAGAAATTCCAAAAAGAGTTTAAGGTATGTTGCAAAACAAATTTAAAAATTTGCATTTCATAGCTGCATGAAGTACTGTAAATTCAACAAGGTTTACGCTCTTTTTAGAATGGTTTTCTGATATTTCCAAATGCCACATCTCAGTAATAGTAAAACATTCAACTCCTAAGTCTGTTGGAAAGGTGATAGCTGAAGTTCTGAAAAAGCATTGGTTTAAGCAATCATGGTTGAACAGAATTCTCATTGCAAGGGGGTTTCTGGGATCCAAACCGTCACAGGTAGTTAAATGAAAAATTCCTTATGTACCCCGTGTCTTGCGGAACAATTTGAACTGTGACAGAAATTAAAATACATGTTGAAGTACCTGTCATGACCATCGTGCACAGGAGGGAGACTATCTTGCAAAAAGTAAGCTCTAAATATTACTTTATATCACTTTGTTATGCTTTGGCAACATCAAGAAGCATGGCCCACATAGGCGTGCACAGCACATTTCATTAGGGTGTGTACCCAGGGAATTTTTTTTTTAAAGGTGAACATTTATTGAATACTCAATCATAAAGGACATTATTTTTATTCATCAAACAAACGAAAGAAACTAAAACTTAACTAAACTTATTTTTTTTAAATTAACAACTAAACTTTTTACTTAAAAAATGAGAGACAAAATACCAAATTTCTGCTGTAGTGATAATCAGGTGTATACAAAGATCTTTATCTTTAACCAGATAATGTGCTAACCCAAATTAACCAAAACAGATTAAGGCTTCTTCTTCCTGTCCTAGAGACTGAGACATCGCTCACCAGGTGTTATGGACTTAAATTCCTCAATCACATCATTGTAATTAACTGACGAAGCCAATTCTTGTTCAATGTACAAAATCATGAGTGAGTCGAGGCACTGTTGGGACATTATACTTCTTAGTTTGTTTTTTACGTGTGCTAGTTTTGAAAAGGCTCTTTCACATGAACAGCTTGTCTGCTCCTTTTCTTATCTTAACAACGAATGGATTCATATTTTAAAATTAAAAGGAGGTATCATACGATTGAATTAAAATGTAAAGCCATGGGCTTGTTATGCTATTTCAGTAGAGTACACGCGACAAAGATTACAACCACTGTAGACACTGCGCTGGGCACGCCTGACGCGGCCGCTTATATAGGTCAAAGAATTTTCTAAAATAGTAGTCAGAGGGGAGGGGAGGCCTAATGGTAATGCGGCGCCGCAGTAGTGGGGACGCATGCTGTGAGTGAACATGGGCTTTCTATATAGAGCGTATCATGCGATTAAATTAAAACGCAAAGCCACTTTTTTTTTTTTTTGAGACATTAGGGCAGGCATGGGCAAACTTTTTGGCCCGAGGGCCACATCGAGATTCCAAAATTATATGAAGGGCCAGGTAGGGAAGGCTGTACCTCCCCAAACAGCCTGGCTCTGCCCCCTATCTGACCCCCCACCCACTTCCTGCTCCCCGACTACCCCCCTCAGAAGCCCCGAACCATCCTGCTTCTTGCCCCCTGACCACCATCCTCAAACCCCCGTCCCCTGACTGCCCCGACCCCTATCCATCCCTCCTCCAAGTCCTGACAGACCCCCGGAACACCCACGATTCAACCCCCTGACCACCACCCCCGAACCTCTGCCCCATCCAACCCCTCCACCCGCTCCCTGTACCCAAGACTCCCTGCCCCTTATCCAACCCCTCTGGCCCCTTACCATGCCGCTTACCCCCGCCTCTCCCCTCTCCCAGAGCCTCAGCGAGCCACGTCCAGGAGCAGCCCTGGACAGCACTGCAGTGGCGTGGTTCTGGCGGGACCTGAGCTTCCTGCCCTGCCTCCTTATCATGTGGCTCTGAGCGGGAGGAGCTCAGGTCCCGCCGGAGCCACGCCACTGCAGCGCTGTCTAGGGCTGCCACTGGATGCAGCGTGCTGAGGCGCCGGGGGAAGGCGGAGGCAGTGGGGGGGAGCCTTAGACATTCCCTGCAGCAAATTGTCCCACTTGCCCCTCCCCCACCGAGGGAAAGTAATAAAATAGCTGAAAGCTGTTCAAGCAAAGGTAGTAGGACTTCAGCTACAGTGTTTAGTATCAGTAAGAGGATAGAAAATAATAAGGAGGGAAATTAAAAGCAAAAGATCAAGCTCTGCAAGAGCAGAACTCAACACTCATGTAATTTCAATGTGTATAAAACCCACACACCTTGTGGGTGTGGTGTTGTCAGGGCCAGCTTCAGGCACCAGCCGACCAAGCATGTGCTTGGGGCGGCACCTTATAAGGAGCGGCCAATGTTGGGGTGGTGGTGGGGGGGGGTGCTTGCAGTGTTTTTGTTTTTGTTTGCAGGGCGGCGCTCGAGGGGTTTTGTGTGTGTGTGTGTGTTTCGGTGGTGTGGCGCTGGGGGGGAGAGCTTTGGCGGCGCAGCACTGGGGGGAACGGGGGGTTGGCCAGCCCGGCGCTCTGGGGGTTTGGGCGGCCCAGCGCGGCGCTCCAGGGGGGCGGGGGTTTGGCCGGTGTGGCGCGGCACTCGGGGGGGTTGGGCGGCCTGGCGCTCGGGGCGGGGAGTTGGGCGGCCTAGTGTGGCAATTGGGGAGGTGGGGGGGTTTTGGTGGCCCGGCGCTGGGGGGTGGGGTCGGGGGTGCAGCACTCGCGGGGGAGAGAGGGAGTGTTATGGCGGGGCGGCGCTCTTCTTTTTTGCCTCGGATGGCAAAAAAGTTAGAGCTGGCCCTGGGTGTTCTGTCCCATCTAGTGGCACTGAGACCATTTAGAGAGAAAAATAAAATGAGTCTGCTCTACAGCCAGTTGGCTTTTAGCTCATGCTGTTGAGGCTCATGTACTAAGCTCCAGCGGTCCCCAGTTCGATTCCGCCTGCCAGCAACCAGGCTCTGTTGGTGTTACATGTATATCTGTCATTACTATTTAGGATCAAAAGCAGGGCACGTATCTCTCATGTCCGGAATAGTTTCCACCTGTATCTATAAATATCTAGATAGTTGGCTTCTGCTCCTGAACAATGCTGCACTTTCAAAACCTCTTATACTTTTATTCTAGACCTGTCCCATGTTTTAATTAAAATGCATGCAATATCTATTTTTAGCACTGCAATTTTCTTTCTATTAAGAGGAGCTCATTTATAATAATCTCTGGGGTGAAGGGTAGCAATAATCTGGCACACAGCACACTGAACAATCCTTTGTGGGAGGGGAAGTTTTGGGCAAGAGAATTGGGGAAAATCCCTATTACAGAAATGCTGAGTTCTCAGATTAAATTTTTACAGGGCCTCAGCTGAACTGTCTTTTGTGACTGCATGCAAATCACTTCAGCGCCTACGCTTGACACATCATCATCACTTGAACACACATGAGAATGTATAGGTTTATTGTTGCCCAGCCCTGCATGTGTGTATGAGAAAGAAGCTGGCTGTGTGCAGAGTAGGCAACACCTATGAACATCAAACTTGGGCAATAGAGGGCAAGACTTGCTGGAAAAAAGATCAACCTTTTAAATTAAACTGAATTTCTTTCAACAGTGTTCACTTTCGGTATGCATTCATGCCCCTGTTCATGGCAGTATACTATATAGTCATGTGAAATAGTATTTATACCAGAAATCTGTGTGTCAACCTTGGGAGCAGAAGAATTCTGTGCAAATTAGGTTACCAGTCACATACCAAAATATGAATAGTGAATGCTCAAAATGATAGCGGCTATTGAAGCAATCCATGAAGTGAAATATTTCAATAAACCATTAGTTAATTTTTAAAAGCAAATATGAAAAAAATCCTGTTCCTAGATACCTTGTATTAAAAAACTAAATGTGCTGGTAAAAATATTTGTTGTGAGTAGTTTACCCAGTATTAATTTGAACTAAACAGCAAGAAGAGAACCTGTAGAAAGTTTTTTAAATGTCTTGGTACATCTATGAAGAGTTAATTCTACAGAGACTGACTTAAGTATAGATTTGGGGTTCCTCCCTCCATTGGATGTAGTGTATGTTCAGAAATAAAGCACACATCATGTTGGTTGTACTGACTTGAAATGATACTAAACACCAGCTTGTTTTCAAGTGAAGCACGTCATCTGCTTCCATATCTGATGATGAACCAAATTCTGCTCTCATATGCTGATGTAAATCTAGCTGAAATCCACTAAAGTCAATGTAGACTTATTTACATCAGTGAAAAAATAAGATTAGTCATTAGTATAGTATCTAATGTTATGCCTTTAAAGATGTGTTTTGAATAGAAAAGTGGTTGAGTTTCTCTAATTCACTTTTCCTGGCATAGATGCAGGATGATACCTTTAGCTTGTTTTTTTAACAGGGTTATATTTTAGCCTAGCTTCCTGAACCATGAGTGTGAGAGGGTTGGTGATAGGATATGGAAACTATAAAATATGGAACTAAAGCTAGAGCTGTTATCCTGACTCAACACTAGACAAAGGGACCAATTTTCCTCATCAAGACAAAGCCTGAACTAGTGGCCCAAAGGCAGTAGAAAGATGTATCACCTCAAAGGAAGCCCTACAAAGTGTTGTTCCTTAATAAAATATCGAGTTTAAAGCCAAACTTGTATCTTAGCAGATGTATTTCCTTTACTCTTCACCCACTCACTGCACAATGTTCCTGTTTAGTAACAGATAAAGCCATGCAAAAAGTAAAGACAGAATTATGAGGCACTTACAGTGCTATGGCTCAATTACATTACAATCCATGACTATATTATCAACAAGTAGGAATAGTGACCTGCTTACATTTTGCTAAAATGCTTTCTTATACTGTCTATGCATCTCTATTTATTTAGGTTACTACCACATATCTATATTTAACAAGTGAAGTAGGTTTTAAAGATGCTACTGCTAGGATTATACTAGTAAGCAGAAAAATATCCTGCCAGGTGTATTGTTTACATAAGCAGGATGTGGTTTAATGCACTTTCAGCTATTTATTTTTCTCTTCATTATTTTCATAATCCTGAAAAAGTAGACAGGGCCAGTAATTGGATGCTCTGCCAAGAACAGGGCCCTGAACACACCTAAAGTAGTTCAGTGACTAAAGTTCTCTTCAGAATAAGGCTAAATTCACAAGGGAGAAGAGGATACACCAGGATTGCGGGCCCTGGTGGCAAAAACTGCCATGTCTGTGAATATAGTTCTTCTTGTCATGACACACTTGCCTGTATAACTGCTTCAGAGCAGTTTTTCGCATCCTGCTAATCTATTAAACCCTCATTTGCACTTATTAGAGTTTTCCTGTGTGGGAGCAAAATGAGCGATCAGCCCTTTGAATGCCTCCGTCTGCACCTGCACATCAAGTGATTCAGATAAGACCAAACAGCACCAGGTGCAGTCACGGAAACCCCTAAAAATAATTACTTAAACTTAAATTAAAGAGTTAAATAGAAACAGCATGTAACAGGTGCAAGAGTCAAGACATATAGCCTTTTGGATACTGCTAGCTACATATCCTACCATTCCTCGAGAGTCATGGAAACACCTACATCCATGCGTGCTTGGAGTATCTGGCTAGCTGTTGAATAAGCACAACTCAATCACACTATGATAAAAGTGCCAAGCAATAATGGGTTCAGATGGGCAGCTGCAAACACAGAGCTGCTGTCACCACTCAAAACTCAATATCACATCCCCACCAATAAGGTCCCCTTGAGGAGTAGACCATTGCACAGCAATTTTATTCTGATTTACTTGCATGACTAGTTGAATATAAGCACTTCCTTCAAGTTTAGACTTCACTGTGGGCCAAATAGTTGAATTCAGCTCAGGATGAACAGCAAATGTCCTGGAGAGCTCTCATGTTGAACTCTTCAACACACAAGCTCTCAAACAATCTCCCCTGGGCTCTACCAGCCCTTCCCTTGTAGATTAAAAATAGGTTTGCTCCAGTCCCTTTGAAACATTCCCCTGTGAATCCAACATTAGCTACCCACAGAAATACCAGGTCTGTGGTCTCCAAAGGAACAGTGTGCACACCAGATTGTCAGATTTAGCTCAGGACCAGAACTTGGCTTAACATCACAGAACTGAGATTCCCCTCACCCCCAACTATAAATGAGTTTATTATCAAAGGCTAGACATTTGGAGATAATGAGTAAGAAAACTGGAAACATAAGTTTAGTCTCTGAAAAGCATGTTATGATTTTGTTTTATATGTAACCTTAACCTCCTATGTTAAGTTTTTCACCCAAAGTCTTCTATGGCATGTTCAGCCAAGGTTGGTTGAGATCCTGTTTTCATGAAGGTAAGTAAATACACAGTTTACTCCCTAAGTGCATGAGGAGGGGGTGTTATCTTTGACTTCTACATATATCCTCATAGTTTGTCGGTCCTTAGAGACAGGATTACTACCTGTGGCTTGTTTTTCCTGTATGCGGCTTCTGTATTGACTTCACATCTTTGTTAACATTTAGACTTCACACGTAAATGAGCATGCACTATGTTAGCTTACAATGCTTAATTTGAGTCTCCAACAGCAAGATACACATTTCAGACCTCCTGTCTGTTTTTCACCCCTTGATTCAGACTTTTAAAACATTTTTAGTATGTGTAAATAGCTCTTTATACAGTATCTGTGAATACATTTCCACAATGCTATTGATGATCAGTGTCCCCTCAGCTTTCATTTAAGACCTCATATCACATTTTTTGGTGAACCAGAATGTATATACCAGAATCAACATATTACTGGAACCCCCTTGCCCATGGGTATTGAGTGGTTCTTGGGTAATAACATAGCTCTTGTACAGCGCAATGATTAATAACCCACTAACAGTAACATAACATATTTATGCTATCAAGCAACCTTGTCTTCAAGCCTATGCTGCCTATGATATCTATTGTTTAACACCCCTTTCTCTCCAATAAATGATTAATAATTATTTAAGTGCAATCTGAATTAAATGATAAAGGTGTCCCAAGTAAGGATGCAGTCTAGCTGGGAACTGCAGTTGCAGGGAACCACAGCTTCTAGAATTTACTCTCACTAATCTGAAAAAAAAATATATAGCAATTGTGTATTAATGAGAATTAGAATATCACAAAATCATAAATGATATAGAAATAGGGGTAAACAGTGAGGTGGCAAAATTTGCAGGTGATACAAAATTCCTTAAGATAGTTAAGATCAAAGCAGACTGTGAAGAGTTACAAAAGGATTTCACAAAGCTGAGTGAATGGGCAACAAAATAGCAGATTAAATTCAATGTTAAATACAAAGTAATGAACACTGGAAAACATAATCCCACCTATACATAGAAATGATGGGATCTAAATGAGCTGTTAACACTCAACAAAGATCTTGAGTCATTGTGACTAATTCTCTGAAAACATCTGCTCAATGTTTGGTGGCAGACAAAAAGCCGGACAATGTTAGGAAACATTAGGCAAGGGATATGTATAAAACAGAAAATAATGTACCACCTTTATAGAAATCTATAGTAAACCCACACTTGAATATTGTGTGCAATTCTGGTCACCACATCTCAAAAAAGATTTTAGAACTGAAAAAAGTACAGAGAAGGGAACAAAGCTGATTAAGGGTAGGGAACAACTTCCATATGAGGAGAGATTAAAATGACTGGGGCCTTTCACCTTGGAAAAGACAACTAAGAGGGGACAGGATAGAAGTCTATAAAATAGCAAATGGTATGGATAAAGTGAATAAGTGTTATTTATTCTTTCACATAACACAAGAACTAGGGATCACCCAATGAAAGGTTTAACACCAACAAAAGAAAGTGTTTCCTCACACAATGCAGAGTCAACCTGTGTAATATGTTGCCAGGGGATGTTATGAAGCACAAAACTATAATGGGGTGCAAAATAGAATTGGACCTATCCTCCATGAATTATCTATCAATGGCTATTAGTCTAAATGGTCAGGGATGCAACATCCATGCTCTGGGTGGCACTAGCCTCTGACTGACAGACGCTGGGATGGATCACTGGATGATGTCCTGTTCTGTTTATTGCCTCCAAAGCACTTGGTATTGGCCACTGTGAGAAGACAGGATACTAGATGGATCATTGGTCTGACCCAGTATGGCTGTTTTCATAACTGTATTTTGTGTTTTTGTTCCAGCATCATTGTGCTTCATTTAAACAAGAATATCTTCTGTTTCTTCCTGAAGAGATTACAGGAAAAGAGCCAAAGCATGTCTCCTTCTATCCATGCTTGGAGAAGACACAGCATAGGTGGATCTCACCCCTCCCATGCAGAATGGGAAACTAGCTGACTCCATGTCATGAGGAGACAACCCTTCCTCAGACCCATTGGGAGGAAGCAAAGTGGTCTGTGTTATCTTTCTCACAAAGTCCCCATCCCAGCAAAGATCCCTTTTAAAGGTGCTTCCAAATCAGCCATTGCTAGTGGAATCCTGGGTACCACTGGAGTTGCACGGCCAAAGAACAGGGTAGGAGCCATCAGAGGCACAGGCTGGAGTGGGTCTCTATGTGGATGGCTTCAGTTTACTGTTGATCACATAGAATCCATATAGATCCCTGGGGATTTAACATGTTTGGGGGCAGGGCCTGCAACTCAGTCCATGGAGAAAGTAGGGGTGGGGGGTAAATTTTGCATCTGCAAGAATGACCAGAGAGCAACTCCACAAGGTGAACCCTGCTGAGATTTCTACCAGTTTAATAAGCTCCGGAAAGTTTTAATACAGAAGGGGGTAAAGTGAATAAGTTGTATGGGATGAGTAATTAGAAGATTATGGTCCATGCCACACATTGCTGTAAAAATGATCTGTGGAAATATTTTAGATAGGGAAATATTACTGTGTGATTAATATACAAAACAGCATTTTTAGTGTTGAGAGTAGTTCTTCAAAAGTTCAACTTTAAGGCTAAAATGTTGCTGATTTTTAAGCAGTTTGGAATATAAATTATTTTCAGAAACATTTACAAGTTGTAGGCAATATCTTCATAGCCATCTTGCAATTTTTCAAAATTAGTTGTAGAATTCTTTTGGACTATAGTTTCTATTTACAAAGGAAAGCCTAAAATGTATAATTGCAAACTAATAAAATAAGCTGTGATTATCATTTTAGCTGAATCAAAACTGGAATGGGAATAAACACGATAGTAGTTTCCAGATGAGATAAATACTTTTTTTTTTCTGATGATATAACAAAAAGTTCCATCTCTGATGTTTTTGACATGGTGTACAGCTTTTGCTGACTGTTTTATATGCTGCTAGTTATTCTTCAGTTCCAAGAAAGAATGTATTGCTATTCTGGGAAGGCTGAGTCATGTTTCTAAACAGCTGAGGAAAGAAACATTTATATAAATCATGCTTTTTCTCCTTCCAGCCCTGGAGAAGTTTTGCCTGATCTTTAGATTGATTACTTCAAGGGTTGACAGGTTCTTGTCCCAAGATCAGGCCCAGTATCATTTAAATTATTATATAGTTGGGAACCCCGGTGTGCATAGTTGCAACACTCACACTATCGGAACTCTTTTATATTTACAAATATAGTTTATGAATACATTTAGCACAATCACAAACACCCCAACTCCATAAGGTAGGTAGAGATACTACAGAACGAACATCTGCACATCCATATACACTCGCCTCCCTTGTAGAACAACCTGAAATGTTAGCCATCATTTTCCTCATCACCTTCCCCGTCATCACCAGTGACCATCATTCTGGCACCTCCCGAGGGCTCTCTCTCTCTCTCTCTCTCCTACTGCCCCTAGGTTGGGATGCCACTTCTATAATATGTTACGCTTACGCCACTATGTTCGATGCATATTCAGTAGGGGATTTTTCCCCTTTCCTTATTTGTATTTCCTCACCTTACTAATGCTGGACTGTCTTTTTTCTATACATTGGTATATCAATGATCTGAACTTACCATATACGTCCATTCATTACCATAGCCCTTTTGTGGTGAGGTATCACATTTGTTATTTCTGTCCTAACTGGTTATTTTGGTTCTTTCCAAGTTCCCAGTTGTGGTGTAAGTGTGGTGTACCTGTTAAGTTTAAAAGGGTATGAACTTAGGAAGGCCCCTATGCCAACCTACTTCAACTCATCCTCTATGTTAAAGGTTGTAGCCATATTATGGATCTATATGGATTTTATGCTTTAGCTCATCACCATCTATCCAGGTGAAAGGTCACAAACATATGTACGCTAATTTTGCCTTAGCTCAACATACAGGATGTGTCCTGTGGGTCCCTTGTGTTACAGCCAAAATATACTCTAATATAAACCTAATATAATAAAACAAATAAGTAAACCGATAAGAAAATAATACATATATGCAAGCAAGCAGGCTAGCCTTAGATGTATCTCATGTACCTGTTATGTATGTCAGTTCGTTGGCAGGCACTTCTGTAGTTGAATCATGTACCTGTGATCAGAACTTTCCCTTAAACTCTATTTTCAACTCCCCAAATATTTGGGGGTTTCCATTGGGCCATTTATCTGTGCAAAGTTCATAGGCTTCAAGCCTTATGCTAACTTGCTGAAGCTAATGTCTTACAGGATATGGACCTGTAGGTTTCTTGCATTACTGCTGAATATAATGCAAAGCAGAATAGAATAAAGGCAAGCTAGCCCACTGGGCTACAGGAGTTATTTTTTGTTTTCCCTTTTAACTTGCTGTCCTAAAAAACTGGCAAGGAACTGTAATATAAAGGTGAATTTGTGAAACATTTGGTGGTCATAAGAGTGAGACATCATTCATATTACTCTTGTTTGTAGACAAGAACCATGCAAACATCCCAACATGGTCAGAGCAATTCACCTTAAGTCAGAGCTGCTTCTTGCCAAAGACCACAATGGGGAAAGAACAAGCCACAAGTGCTTTGCATATCAACCTGTAATTAAATTCAATGTTTTTCCACTTGGATGCCACAAAAAGCATTAGACATAGTCACTTGAAGAGTTTTATACAGTTCTCTCTCCCCAGATGAAAGAAGTCACTGGACTAGGTCCATAACGTGGATTTAAGTTCTGTGTTGCAATGCATAACTTTAGGTGCCCTGCTGCCTAACACAATGCACAGCCCTGAGCTAGGCACCCAGGATCTGTACGTAATGCATGGGGAAATTTAGATGCCTAAGAATGTGATCCACAAAAGTCAACAAGCTGAGCAGGCAGCTGCCTGAGCTAGCCAGTAGGAAATGCTGAAGGATGGGGTCTAAACTCAGCCCCTCAAGGGGACTTAGATGCCTATCTCTGCTCAGAATTCACCTTCTCCTGCAGTTATGTCCCTAATCCCTTTCTCTCAAAAAAGGAGGACAGTGCCCCTCCCACCATGACCTTTAGCGTAGGGGTTAGAGCACTTATACAGAGTGAGAGATATCCAGTAACCCCTCTGCTTGATTTGGAGCAGGGATTCAAACCCATGTCACCCACCCCTCAGGAGCATGCCCTAACCACTGGCTATGGCCTATTGCAGTGTATATAAGGGTGGGGGTTTCAATTTCTCCTGTTGAAGATGTCCCATTTTGTATCAATAATTAAATATTCATTGGACCAGGGAACTAAACAAATACTTTGCCTCAGTCTTTAATGAAGCTAATGAGGAGCTAAGGGATAATAGTAGGATGACAAATGGGAATGAGGATATGGAGGTAGATATTACCACATCCAAGTTTGGCTTCTAACTCAAACAGCTTAATGGGATTAAATCAGGGGGCCCAGATAATCTTCATCCAAGAATATTAAAGGAACTGGCACATGAAATTGCAAGCCCATTAGCAAGAAATTTTAATGACTCTATAAACTCAGGGGTTGTGCCGTATGATTGGAGAATTGCTAATTTAGTTCCTATCTTTAAGAAAGGGGGGAAAAAGTGATCCAGGTAACTACAGGCCTGTTAGTTTGACATCTGTAGTATGTAAGGTCTTGGAAAAAATGTTGAAGGAGAAAGTAGTTAAGGACATTGAGGTCAATGGTAATTGGGACAAATTACAACATGGTTTTACAAAAGGTAGATCATGCCAAACCAACCTGATCTCCTCCTTCAAGAAGGTAACATTTTTTTAGACAAAGGAAACTCAGTGGATCTAATTTACCTCAATTTCAGTAAGGCATTCAATACGGTTTCACATGGGGAATTATTAGCTAAATTGGAAAACATGGGGATCAATATGAAAATTGAAAGGTGGATAAGGAACTGGTTAAAGGGGAGACTACAACGGGTCATACTGAAAGGTGTACTGTCAGGCTGGAGGGAGGTTACTAGTGGAGTTCCTCGGGGATCGGTTTTGGGACCAATCTTACTTAATCTTTTCATTACTGACCTTGGCACAAAAAGTGGGAATGTGTTAAGAAAGTTTGTGGATGACACAAATCTGGAGGTATTGCCAATACAGAGAAGGACCGGGATATCATACAGGAAAATCTGGATGACCTCGTAAACTGGAGTAATACTGATAGGATGAAATTTAATAATGAAAAAGTGCAAGGTCATGTATTTAGGGATTAATAACAAGAATTTTTGTTATAAACTAGGGACGCATCAGTTGGAAGTAACAGAGGAGGAGAAGGACCTCAGAGTATTGGTTGATCACAGGATGACTATGAGCCGGCAATGTGATATGGCCGTGAAAAAAGCTAATGCAGTCTTGGGATGCATCAGGCGAGGTATTTCCAGTAGAGATAAGGCAGTGTTAGTACCATTATACACGGCACTGGTGAGACCTCATCTGGAATACTGTGTGCAGTTCTGGTCTTCCATGTTTAGGAAGGATGAATTCAAACTGGAACAGGTACAGAGAAGGGCTACTAGGATGATCTGAGGAATGGAAAACCTGTCTTATGAAAGGAGACTCAAAGAGCTTGGCTTGTTTAGCCTAACCAAAAGAACGCTGAGGGGAGATATGATTGCTCTCTACAAATATATCAGAGGAATAAATACCAGGGAGGGAGAGGATTATTTAAGCTCAGTAACAAGGTGGACACAAGAATAAATGGATATAAACTGGCCATCAGGAAGTTTAGACTTGAAATTAAATGAAGGTTTCTAACCATCAGAGGAGTGAAGTTCTGGAACAGCCTTCCAAGGGGAGTAGTGGGAGCAAAAGACATATCTGGCTTCAAGACTAAGCTTGATAAGCTTATGGAGGGGATGGTCTAATGAGATTGGTCTTTGACTATTAGCAGTAAATATGCCCAATGGCTTGTGATAGGATGTTAAATGGGGTGGGATCTGAGTTACTACAAAGAATTCTTTCCTGGGTGTCTGGCTGGTGAATCTTGCCCACATGCTCAGGGTTTAGCTGATCGCCATATTTGGGGTCAGGAAGGAATATTCCTCCAGGGCAGATTGGCAGAGGCCCTGGGGGTTTTTCACCTTTCTCTGCAGCGTGGGGCACGGGTCACTTGCTGGAAGATTCTCGGCACCCTTGAAGTCTTTAAACCATGATTTGAGGACTTCAATGGCTCAGACACAGGTTTGATACAGGAGTGGGTGGGTGAGATTATGTAGCCTGCGTTTTGCAGGAGGTCAGACTAGATGATCATAATGATCTGTTCTGACCTTAAAGTCTGTGATCCTAACTGCATGTGGGTTTCCCATATTCTGGGTGAGTGCTCTAACCACTTGAATAAAGGTTATAAGAGTGGCAGCACCATCACCCCCCCCTTTGTGCAGTTCCTAATTCATAAGGCAGGCCCTGAAACCCCCTGCTGGATTGGGACCTGCAGCCCAATACATGGGAGAAGACCAGGGCTTAGATACCAGGACTGAGGTGGCTGTGCACATGCCAAGCAGTAGATTTTTAGGCATTTAAGGGAATTTTGCAGCAGAAATGTAGGTACCTAGGTTTTAGGTGCCTACAGGGTTAGGTGGCAGTTGAGCAGGGGTTTTAAAAATCTAAATTTTGTATTTAGGCACAAAAGAATCAGTTAGGTGCATAAATCCCTTTGTGGACCTAGCCCTTTGTGCTAGAATTCCATACTTGTCACAACACTCTTATTCAGACCAGCAAAGCAGGATTGCTTTTGTCTACCAGGATGGGAGACCTACTCAAGCCACATAGCGGAACAACATCTTACAACCCGGTTAGTCTTGTAAAGAAATGGACAACATGTTACACACCAGTGATTTCCAGTTCAAATAATGAGTTTGTTAATTATGAGAGAGCTGAGTGTTTGGTTTTCATAAATAAAGGCCTGCCATCAAAAACACTAATGTTAATTGATTTAGAGCAAAAAAAAAATAAAAAATATAATTACTATCATTTTGTAATGTCATCTCCTGAATTTAACAATAGCATGATTTCCAAGTCACTGGTAAGCTTAGGCGTGACTTCATGAAATCCACTTTATGATTTGAAGTATAAATCATTTACCATGGCAATTTTTTTTCCCCTTTAGTGATAAAATTCTACATGCTGTGATTGATCTCTCACTCATGCTGGTAACATTTTTCACCTCAACCTACATCCACTGAGTAAAATGTATATCCAATATAACCATATTTCAGTAATTTAGATCTTCCCCTTAGTCATTGAAATCTGCTTTTCACTTGAGTACTGTTAAAGTTTTATTGAGTTAAAACTTGAAAGATTACATTTTTATTTAATTTCTAAACTTGAAGAACCCACAGGTATCTCA
The DNA here is from genome assembly GCF_013100865.1 of Trachemys scripta elegans. Taxonomy (NCBI): domain Eukaryota; kingdom Metazoa; phylum Chordata; order Testudines; family Emydidae; genus Trachemys; species Trachemys scripta. The sequence goes on along the minus strand of NC_048302.1, from coordinate 61,408,710 downwards.
AGAATAATGTTTCCTTAAAATGCAGAGAGGACAAATCAAGTGGCTGGAGAACACCATTGCAAACTACAACGAGAGGATCTAGGTCTGGGAATGGCCTGAAATAATTCAGATTATGTTTAAAAGAATATTTTTTTAAACAGAAATGAAGATTTTAAGGCATCTACATGCCCATGGAGAATCCAAATTCTTGCAATCAGAGGTCTCTCAGAACCCATGAGTCCTATAACTTCATTAGGTGGTAGTGTTGTAGGAATAGGAGGATACTACAGGCCTATCTGTAGTACATCATTTGCTTTGCCTAGAATCAGCTGGAATGGTGACCAGAACACCTAGAGAGAACATTTACAATAAAATTAAGAAATATTCCTCTCTCCTCTCATCACTGCTCTCAGAGCCAGATCCCTTCAAGTTGAAGACAATGGAAGTTTTGCTGTTAACTTAAATGGGAGCAGCACTGAGCCATTAGATACCCTCTTATTTCTGATTCCTCATACCAGTTTTCATCTGCTGTAATAGTAAATACTAAAAAATAATTTACCCTTGCCATGCATTATTGGGTCATTAATGAGTGGCACCAATGCCCACACAAAAGTGTGTGTCATTAGGTTATCACCCTGCCAGCAGCACTTACCATTAGGGTTTGCACTGAGATAATATGAAGCTGAATATAGCTAGTCCAGTCAACTTCAATTGATATCTGATTAAATTAAAGATGAGGATAGAGGTAAAAGTCACATATAATGAATATCTAGACCACAAATATCTACGATTATGTTCTTCTCTACAACTTCTAACCTGATATCCACAACTTTAGGGTTACCATATTTCAGCAAGCAAAAAAGAGGACAGGTGGAGCCCCGCCCTAGCCCCGCCCCTGTCACTCCCACTTCCCGCCCCCCCAGAACTCCCAACCCTCCCCCCGTTCCTTGTCTCCTGACTGCCCCCTCCTGGGACCCCTGCCCCTAACTGCCCCCCAGGACACCACCCCCTATCTAAGCCTCCCTGCCTCTTGTCCCCTGACTGCCCCAACCCTTATCCACACCCCCACCCCCAGACAGACCCCTGGGACTCCCACGCCCCATCCAACCACTCCCCACCCCTGACAGCCCCCCCCAGAACTCCCAACCCATCTAAACCCCTCTGCTCCCTGTCCCCTGACTGCTCC
>NC_048302.1:61377872-61407191 GCF_013100865.1 Trachemys scripta elegans | reverse complement strand
TGTAGAGGAGCTCCTCCCCCCCCCGTTTCTTGACTGCCCCCTCCAGAACCTCCCTGCCCCTTCTCCTGCCCCCTGGCCCCCTTACCCTGCTGCTCAGAACAGGGTGTTGGGCTCTGTGCGAGCCGGACACGTGGCTGCGCTCCCCAGTGCAACACAAAACCCGGTCCCTGGCCCTGCACAGTGCTGCTGGAGCGGGGCTGCCGGGGAAGAGCTGCCGGCTCAGAATGCAGGGCGGAGCTCCTCTACAGCTGCTCCGGAGTCCAGCCCGTGACTTTCCTGCAGCCCTCCCAGCCGCTCGCTCTGCTCTGCCGGGGAGGGGGGAAATCCCGGACATTTTGAGTTATTTACAAATTCCCCCCGGACGCTATTTTTAGCACAAAAAGGAGGACATGTCCGGGTAAATCCGGACGAATGGTAACCCTACACAACTTGCTCCCGTGATGAAGGATTATTTCTTTTAAACTAACATTATATGCAAAGCTAGTGTATAAAGGAGAAAACACATTCATTTTCTTGTTACCTCATCTTCCCTCTCACCAATCCCCATCACATGCTTGTTTCATCTACTTATAGCTTGCTATTAACCAAGATTTAAATTCCTTGAGGCAAGGACTGATTTTTACTACATGTTTATACGGATCCTAGTAAGCAGGGCCTGAAACCGGATTGGTATCTTTGGCATTATTGTAATACAGATAATGTATTATAACAACCATCAACTGCAATTTTGTGTCTTTTATTACTTCTTGCTCTTCTGTTAACTCTAAATTTAATATTCCTCAAAAGGAAGATAATATCATCCAGGGGTAATTCAGTAAACCAAATGCTTTAATTGTAAATAGGAGAACAGGTTAATTCATAGCAATGTTTACAGGTTACATACAAGAAAATCATAAGTGCAGATTGTTTACATAATTACCAGCTATTACTGAATACTTCATTTTGATAAATTTTTGAATAAGAGTAGACTGTCTGAAGATAACCGTACTATAGCAGAGTGGCCCAGGATAGAGATATAAGGGAATTTAATAACTGCCACTCATATTGCTGAAATAATGTACTCATTCACCTTACTTCCATGGTGAACCTTGCTTATCTATAGACTTCACCTCTCATAAAGAGGGATGCCATGAGTCAGAGTGGTAAATCTTGACTGGCAGACTCAGTGCAATGAGGGTTGCAATCACTTATCTGCTCTAACTTTGGGAGTGCAGATATTATGTTCAGAGATACTCAGCTCCCCATGGACATAGGGCCTTATAAAAAAGCCACACTGAAATCAATGGAAAAAAAGTGCAGTGCATGTCAATGGGCTCTGGTTCAGGCATGTACTCACAATGGCTCTAGCCTTATGGCCAAAGAAACCTTCTATACTATTACTAGTAGCAAGGAAAGTATAAGTGCACAAACAGATTAGTAAAGACCCATCCTTTGACAGCATGGTATATTCTTTTGTCACCAATGATACAAAGATTTTTCAGAAGAAATAAGTGGAGCTAAGTTTAAATGAATGGAAAAGGGGCTTAAATCAGAAAAAAATGTACATTCTTGTTCATTTGCATTTAATGGTAGACATTTTATTCAATAGCGAATACAAGAGAGTTCTATGTAAGTGGTGCATACATGTTGTAATGAATCCCTTGTAGAATCTAACCCCAACCAATGTAAGTTAACTAAATATGTACCAGAGAGACTTCCTACCATCCCATATTTTATAGATTAGCCATTATCAATAGTTGGAATGATACAGAAGCTTGCAATTTCCTCATTTTATGTATAGCAGGAAAGTTAATACAGAAAAATAAACTTGCTTTATTTCCAAATGTAACCACCCTAAACAACTATTACATCAGACCCGCCACACACAGCACATTTCCCTAAAACTTCTACAACAGAAATCAGCCTGCTCAAATCCACATATCTGGTGGGCTTCCTATGCTTGTCAATATTTCGTGTCCCAGAGTACAAGACTATCCTATTACTTACAAGCCAAATACCTATATTCCTGCCACAGCTAGGATGTTGCCAACAAATGCTTTCAATCTGAACAAAAATGCAGTGGTAGGATTGTAAATGTTGCACAAGAAGAAATAAAATAAAAACTTAGGCCTGGTCTACACTAGCCTGTTATTTCGGAATTAGCCGAGTTATTTCAAAAAAAAAAAAAAAAAAAAAAGATTCCGTCCACATGACAAAACATTTTTTTTTAATTTAAAGGGCTCTTTAATTTGATTTCTGTACTCCGCCTCGGCAAGTGGAGTAGTGCTTAAATCGAGATCGCAATCCCAGGTTAAAGGTATTGTGAATGCAATTTGACGTTATTGGCCTCCGGGAGCTGTCCCAGGATGCTCCCTTGTGACCTCTCTGGTCAACACAATCAACTCCAATGCACTAGCCAGGTGGGCAGGAAAAGCCCTGGGAACTTTTGAATTTCATTTCTTGTTTGGTCACCAGCAGCACAGGTGACCATCAGGACAGTCCACCATCACAGGCAACCATGCAGAGTCGACCATCACAGGAGATCATGCAGTCCCAGATTCGCAGACGAGCTCCAGCATGGTCCAAGCGGGAGGTAATGGATCTCATCGCATGCTGGGGAGACGAGTCTATTATGGCAGAACTACATTCCAAAAAAAGGAACGCAAATAACTATGCTAAAGTCTCCAGGACCATGACGGAAAGAGGCTACTCCAGGGACACAGACCAGTGTCGTACAAAAATCAAGGAGCTCAGGCACACATACCAAAAAGCCAGGGAGGCAAACGGGCGCTCTGGGTCACAGCCCCATACATTCCGCTTTTACCATGAGCTCCATGCAATTATGGGGGGTGATGCCACCACTATCCCACCACTGTCCGTGGACACCTGCAAGGGGAGAGTTGCACGGAGCGAGGAGGAGGAGGAGGAGGACAGTGCACACGCGGCAAGTGGGGAATCAGTTTTCCTCCCTAGCCAGGAACTAATCTTAACGCTGGATCCAACAGCCTCCCCTCACTCCCAAGGCGGGCTCCTGTTCCATGACCTTGGAGAAGGTACTTCTGGTGAGTGAGAGCCTGATCGGAGCCACACGGTGTGGGGCGGAGGGGGGTGGGGAACCCAGCCGTGCTTAGAGTAAATGGCTCAGTTCATCCCTGCTCTGAGCCTGATTGGAGCCACATGGTGGCTGGGGGAGGGGGAAGGTTGTTGTGTGCAGAGCCCGTAGGCCCTCCTTTTATATGGCAAACCCACCAGGCATTGCTTGCTGTGGGAAAGGGGGCCCAGCAGTTTGAAAGCATTGAAATGAAGTTAGAAGAAGCAGAACCCTGCATGCCCCTAGGGGCTGCCTGCAAGATGAATTCTGTTGCCCGGCCGTGTGTGATGGCTTACTCATACCAAAGTGCCCCCTTTGTTCTCTCCAATGTATTTTTTAAAATACTACCCTCCCTTTTTCTCCTCCCGCAGGTGCATATGTTTCAATGCGGCCCCTATCTACTCCATCCCAGAGGCTGGTCCAGATTAGAAGGCGAAAAAACAAACTTGGGACGACGCCTTCGCCGAGCTCATGCAGTCGTCCCGCACTGATAGGGCCCAGCTGAATGCGTGGAGGCAAACAATTGCGGAGTCCCGTAAAGCATTACAGGAACACAAAAAGAGGAGGGAGGCGCATGATGAGAGCAGGCAGGATGGTCAAGCTCATGGGAGAGCAAACTGACATGCTCCGATGTATGGTTGATCTAATGTGGGAAAGGCAGCAAGACCACAGACTTCCGCTGCAGCCCCTGTATAATCAAACTCCCTCCTCCCCAAGTTCCATAGCCTCCTCACCCAGATGCCCAAGAACATGAGGGGGAGGCTACAGGGACCCACACACTCAACAGAGGATTGCCCAAGCACCAGAAAGCTGGCATATGCAAACTTTTGATTTGCTTTCTGGACTTTCCTTCCCTCCTCCACCACCACACCCCTAAGCCAACCCTCCCCACCCCCAGTCTACCTTCTAATTTCTCTCAATGTGTTGTGCATCAAATAATAAAGAACAGTTTTTAAACAATTTTGACTTTATTTCCTTTCATATATATATATATATATATATATATATATAGGGTGCGGGTATCTTCAAGAGAAGCAAACAACTGTCACACCATAGCCTGGCCTGTCATGAAACTGGCTTTCAAAGCTTCTCTGATGCGCAGCGTGCCCTGCTGCACTCTTCTAATCGCCCAGTTGTCTGACTGTGCAAGATTGGCAGCCAGGAGAGTTGCCTCAACCTCCCACCCCACCATAAAAGTCTCCTCCTTACTCTCACAGATATTGTGGAGCACACAACAAGCAGCAATTGCAATTGGAATATTGGTTGTGCTGAGATCTAACCGAGTCAGTAAACTGCACCAGCGCCCTTTCAAACGTCCAAAAGTACATTCCACCACCATTCTGCACTTGCTCAGCCTATAGTTGAACTGCTCCTTACTACTGTCCAGTGTGCCTGTGTACGGCTTCATGAGCCATGGCATTAAGGGGTAGGCTGGGTCCTCGAGGATAACTATAGGCATTTCAACATCCCCAACAGTAATTTTCTGGTCTGGGAAGTAAGTCCCTTGCTGCAGCTGTTCAAACAGACCAGAGTTCCTGAAGATGCGAGCGTCATGCACCTTTCCCGGACAGCTCACGTTGATGTCGGTGAAACGTCCCTTGTGATCCACCAGTGCTTGCAGTACCATGGAAAAGTACCCCTTGCGGTTTATGCACTGGCTGTCACGGTGTGCCAGGGCCAAGATGGGGATATGTGTTCCGTCTATCACCCCGCCGCAGTTAGGGAACCCCAGCGCATTGAAGCCATCCACAGTGGTCTGCACATTTCCCAAAGTCACTACCCTTGATAGCAGCTGGTCAATGATTGTGTTGGCTACTTACAGCACAGCAGCCCCTACAGTAGATTTGCTCACTCCAAACTGATTCCCGACTGACCGGTAGCTGTCAGACGTTGCAAGCTTCCACGGTGCTATGGCCACTCGCTTCTCAATGGTGAGGTCTGGTCTCATTTTGGTGTCTTTGTGCTTCAGGGCAGGGGACAGCAAGTCACAAAGTTCCATGAAAGAGACCCTACTCATATAAAAGTTTCGCAGCCACTGGGAATCATCCCAGACCTGCAACACTATGCAAACCCACCAGTCTGTGCTTGTTTCTCGGGCCCCAAATCGGCGTTCCACAGCATGAACCTGGCCCAATGCCACCATGATCTCCCAATGACCACACGCCATGCATCTAGGAATGTCTGTGTCCATGTCCTCATCAGTATAGTAATCACACTGTTGTCGCTTCCTCGCCCGGTTTTGCAGGTACTGAACATACTGCTGGATAATGCACGCGGTATTTACAATGGTCAAAACTGCAGCAGAGATCTGAGCAGGCTCCACGTTTGCCACGCAATGGTGCCTGCACGGGTAATCCTTGCAAAAGAGCACAAAATGAACTGTTCGGTTCAAGATGTCCAATAAAAGGCGGTAAATGGTTGTCTTCTGTAGCTTCCACAGGAGCCCAGGACCGATAACATGGAAAAAGCGGTGAGAGCAGAGTTTGTGGCGGAAACTGTGCGGCTCTGTTGACAATGGCCGAGAAACGGCGGGGAATTGTTGCCTTCTGTAGCTTCCATGGGAGCTCAGGACAGACAACATGGAAAAAGCGGTGGAAGCTGTGTGGCTCTGTTCATGGTGGCCAAGGACATTCGAAGTGGATTCAACATACCAGGAGACAGGTGGTGCACTGTGCTGCACCGTCTGCTGGCAGTATGGCATCTGCTGTAGCTTTCACACAGAAAGGAGCGAGTGACGGCACACACCCAGAAAAACCCACGAGAATGTTTTTGCCCCATCATGCACTGGGAGCTTAACCCACATTTCCAATGGGTGGCAGAGACCGCGGGAACTGTGGGATAGCTACCACAGTGCACTGCTCCGACATTCAATGCTAGCCTCAGTACTGTGGACGCACTCCACCAAATTCAGGCGCTTTAGTGGGGACACATAACATCGAATGTAAGAACTCGATTCTGGAAATTTAAATAAAATAACTTTGAATTAATTTCATCCTGTAGACGTACCCTTAGTCATATTAGATAGTCAACTCTCCACAGTCAAGTTAGAGTTAATGTATGCATTTTATATAAATACTGTACTTCAGGTACTGTCAATTGATTTTAATAAAATTCTTGCCCTCTTTTCAGAAGATAGAGATCTGTCCCTCACAAAGTTGCAATATATAAAGTGGGCCTGATTCACCAGTTACAACAATTTTACACCATTTAACTCCTTTGCTTTCTCTGTAGTTACAGGTGTAAAACTAGTGTAACAGTGGTGAAGCAGACCTAATATATAGTTTATTTTAGGCCCAGTTCTGCACTCCATTGCACCTTGTATAGTCATTATCACGTCAGCAAAGTGAAAAGAAATGAAAAACCCAACTCAGTCAGAAATAACCCACTTTGCCCTCAACTTTCCATAATTGTTCGTGACTACATCACAGGTGGTGGTGGTGGGGGGGGAGGGGATGTCAGAATTGTTCTGACTTTTTTCAAAATTATATGGACACATTTTTCTAATTGTCAAGACATTCTAAGCTACAGAAGATGCAAGGCAGTGAAGAATCAAACACATTTTATGTATTATGTGTACATACTTTTAGTTACCCGAGTAGTTCCACTGAGGTTAATGGGGCTGCTCACATGCTTAAAAGTTAGGCATGTGCTTAGATACTTTGCTGATTCAAGGCCCTTGTTACCCAGTACAGTATAGCTGCAGTATTGAAGTTTTTTTTCAATAAAAAGAAAACAGATTCCTCTGGGATTTGGACATGATAGGAACCAAGGAGTGTTCTTTCCTTTGTTTGGTAGTGAAAATAGTGCATATTTTCCCCAAAAGCCTTAGCTAAGAAACTAGCCTTAACTAACAGAGGGTCTTGTGGCACCTTTGAGACTAACAGAAGTATTGGGAGCATAAGCTTTCGTGGGTAAGAACCTCACTTCTTCAGATGCAAGACTTGCATCTGAAGAAGTGAGGTTCTTACCTACAAAAGCTTATGCTCCCAATACTTCTGTTAGTCTCAAAGATGCCACAGGACCCTCTGTTGCTTTTTACAGATTCAGACTAACACGACTACCCCTCTGATACTAGCCTTAACTAATCTATCGTGCCTTGATATATTTCAGTTCATATGGGATATCAGCTGCTAGAGACAGGTTCTCAATATGGGACTATACCATATATAATAAAAGCAACATGCTCCCTGTAAATTAAAGCATATGGACTGTGGCTTGACTGTCTGAATGATTAACGATTACAGTTATCAAAGACAACTAAACTATTAATATAACTTTTTTTTAGCCAAATTCCTAGCTAGTACACCTGAACAGATATATGTGGGGTATGAATACTACAGAGCAGCTCCAGGGAGGCTCCAGCCTAGTGGCTGGAGTAGCCTCTTTATCTCTTGGTGTGGCCCCTACTACAGGAAGGATTGGAAGATCCATATCATACTTCTCTATGCCTTTCTATGGTCTACCCTCACCCATCACCTGTAAAGAGGAGTCAGGGTTCTGTGCTGTGTAGGAGTTGCACATCCTTTGTGTGGGGTCCCAAAACAGCAACTCCACCTTCTCTGCAAAGCTAAGCCTTCCACTGCTTAAGAGGAAGGGGCAGGATTTATTCCATAGTGAATCAGAATTATAATACTTACTCATCTTTGTAAAAGTGCTTTGAGAGCTACTATATTGTACACAATATGCATCAACTCCTTTCTACATGTGGTAGAGAGAGTTTAAGTGGTTTGCCCAAGATCATACAGAGAATCAGATGCAGACCTTGACACTGAATCTAGATCTCCCCCCTTCCAGGCCTCAGAGATGACAGTTACAGCTAAGAACATAGATTCTGTACAGTATGTAAAATGGTTTATAAATGTATATTGTGTCATGATACAAACATTAATTATATATGTATAGCATAATACGTTTCTAAATAACTGATGTTTATCTAATGGAAGATGTTATATGTTAAATATACCTTAAATGTACATTAAGCTTCCCAAAGATACAACTGCAGCAGACTCAAAGAGACTCTGAATCAGGGGATGAGAACAGGAAGAGTAGATGCTGCACTCAGCTTGAGGAAGAGATTTCATCAAATAGACAATTTGAGCAATAATTGTGGGGATCCTCTTTAATCTCCTAGCTAGTTGCAGAAATGTAATATATATATGTGCCAGACATCTATATTAGGGTTACCATATTTCAGCAAGCAAAAAAGAGGACAGGAGGAGCCCCGCCCTAGCCCCGCCCCTTCCTGCCCTAGCCCTGCCCCTCCCACTTCCCGCCCCCCTCAGCACCCCCAACCCTCCCCCCGCTCCTTGTCCCCTGACTGACCCCTCCTGGGACCCTTGCCCCTAACTGCCCCCCCAGGACTCCACCCCCTACCTAAGCCTCCCTGCCTCTTGTCCCCTGACTGCCCCCTCCTGAGACCCTCCCCCCATCCTAACTGGCCCCCTAGGACCCTACCCCCTACCTGTCCCTTGACTGCCCCAACCCTTATCCACACCCCCAGACAGACCCCTGGGACTCCCATGCCCCAGCCAACCACTCCCCACCCCCTGACAGCCCCTCCCAGAACTCCTGACCCATCTAAACCCCTCTGCTCCCTGTCCCATTGACTGCTCCGATCCCTCTCCCCACTCCTGCCCCCTGACAGCCCCCCCACAACTCCCAACCCCCCCCCTCGCTCCTTGTCCCCTGACTGCCCGCTCCTGGGACCCCTGCTCCTAACTGCCCTCCAGAACCCCACCCCCTACCTAAGCCTCCCTATTCCTTGTCCCCTACCTGCCCCCTCCTGAGACCCCCCCACCCTAACTGCGCCCCCGGACCCTACCCCCTACCTGTACCGACTGCCCAAAACCTTATCCACACCCCTCCCAGGAAACCCCCCAAACTCCCGACCCCCCCCCCCAGCTCCCTGTCTCTTGACTGCCCACACCAGAACCTCCCTGCCCCTTCTCCGACCCCCTGGCCGCCTTACCCTGCCGCTCAGACCAGCGTGCCAGGGAGGAGGAGCAGGGGGAGAGCTCCAGACTGCCGGTGCGAACGGCTGCCTGGTGATCTGCGAATGCAGGGAGGGAGGGAGGGAGTGCTCTCAGCTGCAGGGGAGAGGAGGGGGAAGTGGAGGAGGGGTCTCTCTGGCTGTCTGAGCCCCATGTAAACGGCACCATCCGGCCGGCTGTCCTGTTAGCTGCGTGCGTTCTGCATGGGGGGCGGAGGGGAAGTCCGGACATTTACAAATTCCCCCCAGACGCTATTTTTAACTCTAAAAGCCGGACATGTCTGGGGGAATCCGGACGAATGGTAACCCTATCTATATTTGGCTGGAAGTTTGCTCAATGGTCCCAAAAGACAATGTGACATACAGGTTCAATACAGTACTTTGCTTTATGAAGAGAGGGATTGGGACCCAATATTTGAGTGAACTAATAGTCCAGTTAAGTGTTTCCTCCTAACTTCTCTCCTTTAATCTCTTTTTTAATGATTAATTTCAAGTCATAGTCAAGCAACACTATTAAAATATTTGATATCTATGCAATTAACTCCTCATTTCATTCTTTTGGTCACTGAAGCTGCTGACTTCTGCAGAACATGAAAGTTGGTATCTGTTTTTTTCAAAATGTCTTTCATAGGCAGTATTGATTAATGACATTGGTGATCAGATTAAGAAATTATGTAGAAATTATCCATTGCCGTGGGTGCAGTAGCAATGGATACCTGTTAGTGTTTCCATTTTACATATGTCATCCTATTTTAAGCATCTCCCCACTATTAGTGTTGGTGAATAGGATGCACCCTAGATTTCCCTCTGAGATGATTCATATTTTAATGGTCAACTTGTCAATGTGGAACTGCCCAGGGTAATTTCTGGCTCAGCGCACAAAACCAGCAATAATCTCCATCTGGTTTTGATGCTGGATTGGGTATCTGAGTGGATGAGGATTAGACTTTTGTTATGGTCACACCTTACCTCTTCTGATTTGAGGCCACAGATCATCTTTTCTCCACTCAGGGCAAGGGGTCTATCTGAAACCCAACCAATTCAATCAGTTCAGCTGATAACCACTGACTGAATATTAGAGTTCCCCTCTACCCATTATGATAGCCTTAAAACACTCCCTCACTTTGGACCCCCTTCACAAGAGACCAAGATATACAGAAGATCTGTAACAAGGGACCAGTTTTAAGATCTGTGTTCTGAGTTTGGCCAATTGTGGCATACATAATTAATGAAATCCCTTATCATAGCTTAGTTGGTAGCAAAGAGGTTTTTCTTGTTGATCAGCATCCACAAGGCCCTGAGAAGTGGAACTGTAGGGAAGAGGCAGCTTGATGAAGCCACATTCTCTCCAAATAAAGACAGAGTCAAATATTCCTTGCTGCAAGGATTCTTCCATCAATTTAGCTGGCAATATCAGATTTAGAATCAGGGGGATTAGGGGTTTTGGTAGAAGCATGTCAAAAGGCAACAAATAAGAGATCATCTCTTCTAGAGTTCCAGTCAGATTTGGCTAGAGAATGGAAACCAATTGTAGCAGAAGTCCAGAGAGTGAGAGAGCAAGCCTTGGAGACTAGAATGACAGATCTCTTATTTCTGTATTTAAGATTCGTATCTCTTAAAATGTAAGAACATGGAGGCAACAGAGCGTGATGGCAATGAGCTCTGCCCTGATCATTTTCTACACAAGTTTATTTGCTAGTCTGAGGCTGGCATTTCAAATCATAATACTCACTGTAGTGCCATAGAACGAAAAAGATAATAGACAGATGCACTAAATTTGACTTTCTGATAAGTCTGAATTAGTCTTGTTAAGAGTAATATAAGAGCATAACAAAACCTGGGGATATTTTTCTTTGAACTTTTTCTCCTCAGAACACCACATTCTACAGGCCATTATCCTCTGATCCCACTGAGGATTACCTAAAGAAACTACACCATCTGCTAAAAAAACTCCCTGACAAAGCACAGGAACAAATCTGTACAGACACATGCCTAGAACCCCGACCAGGGGTATTCTATTTGCTACCCAAGATCCATAAACCTGGAAATCCTGGACGCCCCATCATCTCAGGCATTGGCACCCTAACATCAGGCTTGTCTGGTTATGTGGACTCTCTCCTCAGACCCTACGCTACCAGCACTCCCAGCTATCTTTGAGACACCACTGACTTCCTGAGGAAACTACAATCCATCGGTAATCTTCCAGAAAACACCATCCTGGCCACTATGGACGTAGAAGCCCTCTACACCAATATTCCACACAAAGATGGACTACAAGCTATCAGGAAGAGTATCCCCGATAATGTCACAGCTAACCTGGTGGCTGAACTTTGTGACTTTGTCCTCACCCACAACTATTTCACATTTGGGGACAATATATACCTTCAAGTCAGCGACACTGCTATGGGTACCCGCATGGCCCCACAATATGCCAACATTTTTATGGCTGACTTAGAACAACGCTTCCTTAGCTCTCGTCCCCTAATGCCCCTACTCTACTTGCGCTACATTGATGACATCTTCATCATCTGGACCCATGGAAAAGAAGCCCTTGAGGAATTTCACCATGATTTCAATAATTTCCATCCCACCATCAACCTCAGCCTAGATCAATCCACACAAGCGGTCTATTTCCTGGACACTACTGTGCTAATAAGCGATGGTCACATAAATACCACCCTATACCGGAAACCTACTGACCGCTACACTTACCTACATGCCTCCAGCTTCCATCCAGGACACACCACACAATCCATTGTCTACAGCCAAGCTCTAAGATATAACCGCATTTGCTCCAATCCCTCAGATAGAAACAAGCACCTACAAGATCTTTATCAAGCATTCTTAAAACTACAATACCCACCTGCTGAAGTGAAAAAACAGATTGACAGAGCCAGACGAGTACCCAGAAGTCATCTCCTACAAGACAGGCCCAACAGAGAAAATAACAGAACACCACTAGCTGTCACCTTCAGCCCCCAACTAAAACCTCTCCAGCGCATCATCAGAGATCTACAACCTATCCTGAAAGATGATCCTTTACTCTCACAGATCTTGGGAGACAGACCTGTCCTCACTTACAAACAACCCCCCAACCTAAAGCAAATACTCACCAGCAACCACACATCACTGAACAAAACCACTGACCCAGGAACCTATCCTTGTAACAAAGCCCGATGCCAATTCTGTCCACATATCTATTCAAGTGACATCATCATAGGACCTAATCATATCAACCATACCATCAGGGGCTCGTTCACCTGCACATCTACCAATGTGATATATGCCATCATGTGCCAGCAATGCCCCTCTGCCACGTACATTGGCCAAACTGGACAGTCTCTACGCAAAAGAATTAATGGACACAAATCTGACATCAGGAATCATAATACTCAAAAACTAGTGGGAGAACACTTTAACCTGTCTGGTCATTCAATGTCAGACCTGCGGGTGGCTATCTTACAACAGAAAAACTTCAAAAACAGACTCCAACGAGAGACTGCTGAGCTGGAATTGATATGCAAACCAGACACAATCAACTCAGGATTGAATAAGGACTGGGAATGGCTGAGCCATTACAAACATTGAATCTATCTCCCCTTGTAAGTACTCTCATGCTTCTTATCAAACTGTCTGTACTGGGCTATCTTGATTACCACTTCAAAAGTTTTTTTTCTCTTACTTAATTGGCCTCTCAGAGTTGGTAAGACAACTCCCACCTGTTTATGCTCTCTGTATGTGTGTGTGTGTATATATATATATATATATCCTCAATATTTATTCCACTCTGTATGCATCTGAAGAAGTGGGCTGTAGTCCACGAAAGCTTATGCTCTAATAAATTTGTTAGTCTCTAAGGTGCCACAAGTACTCCTGTTCTTTCTCCTCAGAAAGATAGAGGAAAGACCAGATGACAGACTTCTGAGAGAGAAAACTAAAATAACAGCAAATACATTGTTCGTATAAGGAAACCTTTATCTTATTTTACCTCGCCTTTCTATAGAGACTTAGTTATTTTATTGAATGCACTTTCCAGTTTGCTTGTTGAAACAAGCAGAAATCAGAGATTCAGGTAACCATCCAAACTTTCACATGCTTTGCTGATGGACTGGGAATGGTCCACAAGGGGTATTACTTTACCAGTATCACTGGTAAGTATTGGTAAATATCAGTAAGATAAGACAGTATTGCTGTCTAGAGAAGATTGATTTTTGGATTGTTGCTGGAACCCAATAAATGCCTCATGAACCTATAAATACAATTTCAAACATGCTGTGATAAAGTAAATAGACTTCATAATTACCATGCAAGTTTAACTGTGAAATCTCATTAGAATACTATTTTGTTCCATTAAGTAAACTGAGCACAGTGGAATCACCATGAGACTTTGTGGCAAATCACAAGTCTGAATGATCATTTGCATGCTGAGTATTTATTTGTGTTAAGCCATTGGAAATGGGCTAAAACTAAGTTTACATGGGTGTGCCATATTATGGCTATTTCATTATGTGGACACACTGGACTGAGTCAGCTGGAATTCCTCCTGGGGCTCTCTCTGCAGCATGACTCCTCCATACCTGGGTGATTTGTATCTTAAAACCCACTAATAATCTAACCCAGAAAATTGAGGATTAACAAATTTACATTACAATGTATTTTTAAATGTTGCTACGCTATTGGATATTCTAATGTTGCATTTCCACTAAGTATAGGCAAATGAAAAAAAAGACATTACTGCCTTCTTAAATTTAGAAATTAAGCATACAAGCAGGCAGTACAGAAGTTATAGTTGAATGCAACAATATTAAATTACTGTAGAAGTTGTATCTAATACTTTTAAAAGTACTTTTTCAATCTTAACTATTTTATTCAGGTTTACCAACAGAGTAACAAGCATGTAGCTGTGTGATCTCTGCCTGGGAAAGTAGAGACTCAGTGCTGTAATAAGCCACCAAATATTGAAAAATTTGGATGGCCAACGTTGCTCTTCAAGCTCTACAAAGAATACAAACTGAATTACATTATTTTCCGTAGTAATATTTGTAGAATCTTAAAAGAGCAACTATTCCCAAAAGTAATTTGGTCTCTGTTTTTAATATTAGATACACAACATGTTTAGACCATTCAAATATATTTATAAGCTTTACCTATGGAGCCTCCATAATTATACTAGTCAGCATTTTTATAGACATTTGCATTTTCAGAGCTCTTACACACACTAGTTACCTATATAAGCTACCTCTCATGGGAGTTGCTAAGTATTATCATCTCCGTATTAGAAATGGGAAAAAGTAGGCAGAACTGTTAGGCAACTTGCAGCAGGCTACAAAGGGAATAGGGTTAGAGCCAGGTTTAGAGTTTAAGAATTCCTGGTGCTCAGCCTGAGTCTAAACTGCCTGCCTACTTCTCACTTATCAACTTATCGGATCAGCTCTGTGAGCCATAAACATCCGCTTGTAAACTGATGGCATTTATATACAATTCCCTAAGTATGTTTTTCTATAAATGCCTGATACCTTTATAATACTACTATTCTAGGACCAATTATATTACAGTTTCTAAAGTTAAAGTGTTTGAATATTCTTATAAGGAGCATCTCAATTTAACTTCTGTATGTTTACATTATTTAATTTTATTATTCTCAAGGTCATTAATGAATTACAATTATAAATCACATAAGGCAAGGCAGTTATGACTCACTGACCCCTATAGAGTAAAGAAGTTTTATTCAGTATTCTTCTTCTTGGTAGTCCATCGAATCCGATGATGGCAAATCTGTGCAGATCATCAGTTGTTGGTCTTATGGTGTGCCCTCTGGTGACTGTACAAGCCAATTCTAGAGGTGCACATTTTGCTGCAGATGGTGCATGGGAAGTTTGCGGTCAGTGGATTGTGCGCTGCTGATGCTCTGTGACGTTGTTTGCGTGTCTCTTGTAGACGCCGGCAGCGGTCCTCCTCAAGGGTGATGCAGGTATTTCTGACTGTTGCATGCCACTGTGTTCTGTCGCTGGCAGCGTCCTCAAGGTCCCTAGGTTTGATACTGCTGTACTGCAGATTGGCTTTGATTGTGTCCTTGTAATGTTTCCGTGGACGACCTATATGCCGGATGCCCTGGGAGAGCTCACCATACAGAAGCTGGTGGGGGATTCTGTTGGCATCCATGCAGCTGACATGACCGGTCCAACGTAGCTGTGACTTCATGATGATCATTTCGATGCTTGTCATCTGGGCTCTCTTGAGGACCTCGAGATTGGGCACTTTGTCTTGCCAGCGGATCTTCATAATGTTGCGGAGGCAGTGCATGTGAAATGCTTCGAGCTGCTTGATGTGACGCCTATATAGTGTCCATGTTTCGCACCCGTACAAAAGAGATGAAAGAACAACAGCTCTGTACACATGCAGTTTTGTTGACATCCGGATATTGTGGTGATTTAAAACTTTGACACGCAGACAGCCAAGTGCCTGGCTTGCTTTGGATATTCGTGTATTGATCTCATTATCCAGTGATCCGTCACTGGATAGGACACTACCCAGATATTTACAATTCTCCACTACTTTCAGCTGAGTGCCGTTGATGGAGGTACTCAGGACAGAAGCATTTGATCCAGGTGCTGGTTGATGGAGAACTTCTGTCTTTCCGAGGCTGATAGTTAGTCCAAAAAGTTGCGAGACCTCAGCAAACTTGTTGACAATGTGCTGAAGATCATTTTCAGTGTGAGCCATGAGGGCACAGTCGTCAGCAAAGAGTGCCTCAAGAAAGAGTTTCTGCACTGTCTTAGTCTTTGCATTCAGGCGACGGAGGTCAAAAAGTGAACCATCGTGCCGGTATTTCAAGTATATACCTCGGTCCAGATCTTTCAGTGCATGGTTAAGGACACATGCAAAGAACAGGTTAAATAGGACAGGAGCAAGAACACATCCTTGTTTCACGCCGTTGGTGATGTTAAAGGGGGCTGATGTGGCTCCATCAGACTATACTTCGCCTGTCATGCTGTCATGAAAAAGATGTATAATCTGGACAAATTTTCTTGGGCAGCCAAGTCGTGTTAAAATGGTCCAAAGGGCTTCCCTGTTGACGGTATCAAATGCCTTTGTCAGATCTATGAAGACAGCATACATGTGCATGTTCTGTTCAATGCACTTCTCTTGTATTTGTCTGACAGCAAACACCATGTCAACTGTGCTCCGGCCAGGTCGAAAACCACATTGACTTTCAGGTAGATTTGCCTCGGAAATACTGGCTATTAGGCGGTTCAAGATGATGCGGGTGATGATCTTCACTCCAACAGAGAGGAGGGATATGCCTCTATAGTTTCCACATTCTGCTTTGCTGCCTTTGTTCTTCAAAAGAAAGACAATAGTAGCATTGCGAAGGTCCTGTGGTATGTTTTCATCCTCCCAGATGTTGATGATCACACTGTGGAACGCTGCTAGTGCTGCTGGACCTGCTGCTTTATATCTCTCTGCTGGTATCCCATCTTTTCCAGGAGCTTTCCCTGAACTCATCTGGCTAACAGCTTTCTTAATCTCATCTATAGTGGGCGGAAAGTCAAGATCTGTCAGAGCAAGTTGTTGTGGAATTTCATTAAGGACATTATTATTCACGGTTGATGGTCTATTGAGAAGGTTGCTAAAGTGTTCTTGCCATCTTTTGTTGATGCCTTCTTTATCTTTAATCAGCATTGTGCTGTCTAATGAGAGCAATGGGGTGGTCTTTGGTTTAGAAGGTCTGTAGACAGTCTTAATAGCACTAAAGAATATCTTTAAGTTGTGGGTCTCAGCATAGTGCTCAATTTCTTTGGCTTTGCTCTCCCACCAGTTGTCTTGTATCTGACAGAGGTCTTTCTGTGTTTTGCTCTGAAGGTACTTGAAATGCTCCCGTTTAGAGACTGAGGAGGGGTCATTCTGCCATTTGATAAAGGCTTTTCTCTTTAGTTCCAATGCTGAGCATATTTTTTCTTGGTTCTCATCAAACCAATCCTGATGTGTTCTTTTCTTTGGTCCAAGAGATGTTATTGCTGTGTCAGTTACTATCCGCTTGAAGTGGTCCCACTTTTCGGTTACAGTACCGATCAGTTGTCCGTGGGATGTCAGTTTGTCATCAAGACTCTTCTGGAATTTGTTGAAACATTGAGCATCCTTCAGTTTGGCTATATTGAAAGCAGGTCGCACATGCTTAGGGCGTTTGTGCCGAGAAGGAACGAGGTAGAGTTGAAGAGACGTCCTGACTAATCTGTGATCTGTCCAGCACTCTGCACCTCGCATTACGCTGGTAATCAGTACGTCTCGGATGTCTCGCCTTCTAACAATGGCATAATCTATCAGATGTCACTGTTTGGACCTAGGGTGCATCCACATCATTTTGTATTTGTCCGCTTGTCAGAACACAATGTTGGTAATGGTCAGGTCATTTTCAGAACAAAGACTCAAAAGAAGTAGTCCATTACTGTTCATTTTGCCTACACCATGTGGCCCGATTACTCCTTTCCAGTTCTCGCTGTCAGCCCTGACTCGGGCATTGAAATCTCCAAGTAGGAGTAGTTTATCTGCTACAGGTGTGGCCTTGATCAGTTTGTCGAGATCTTCATAGAATTGTTCCTTTGAGTTGTCAGAGCATGTTAGAGTGGGTGCATATGCACTGATGATGGTGACGTGATATTTGGCATTTAGTGGGAAGCGTAGCTTCAGCAATCTTTCATTGATACCCACTGGAAGGTCTGGGAGTTGATGCATCAATAAGGTTTTTATTGCCAGACCAACTCCGTGTTTTCTGTCCTCTGTCTCAGTCTTACCCTTCCAGAAGAAGGTGTAACCACCTCCTGGTTTACTCAAGAAACATTCCCCAGGCAATCTTGTTTCACTTAATGCCGCTATATCGATGTTATAACGGACTAGTTCTCGAGCAATGAGGGCTGTCCTTCTCTCAGGTCTTGCAATAGCTTCTCGATCCAGGAGGGTCCGAACATTCCATACACCAATGGTAAGTTTTCTCAAATATTTCTTTTGGTTTCGGCCACAGATTGGGTTGAACTGCCAGCCGCGGCTTGCTGGCCAGTTGTCGTAGGGCAGGCAATTTTTAGGCCACCTTTTCTAGGCCCCTACCTTACTAGGGTGAGCAGTGCTGTCCTGAAGAGGGCTGCTCAGACGCCTGGGATGCTGCTGGGCAACTCTGCTGCCCCAAGTACAGAGCTGGACAACCACCTTCCACAGGCTGCCTGTGTGCAGGATTGGGACTACGACTCCCAGTAGTAACCTCCACCTGTCGCTTTGCCCCTCCCCCATCACCGCAGGACTTGCGTAGGATGATGATGATGATGATGATGATGATGATGATGTTTGATGATTTGCACAGGACCTGTGCGTGAAAGCTTTTGAGTGGTAGAGCTGTTGCACGGGAGCAATCTCACTCTCTCGACCTTAGAAGCCAGACACCAATGGTACGAAAAATCGTCACGACTGGTAACTTCTTTGGTTGCAGTGGATGGCCTTGACGTCTTTCGTGCCTTGTCAAGTCCTTCACTTTCCACAAAGCATTGCAGAACCACCTTCTTGGCCGTTGGATCTTAGTGATCTCTTTCGCTCAATCCACCGGAGCTGACGTCGCATGCAGGGTAGGCATATCCCTAATTCACTGAAGGTTTGAGTCCCATCAGTTACACTCACCTGGTTTGGCCGGCCTGTTGAAGCCGTTGCCCGGGGTGTGGCCGCTGCGCATGCTGCAGCTACTTGGAGCCACAGGTGAGAGCTGAGTGACAGGTGGGGACCAAAGTGGACGGACTACCCCCAAAGGGTACGACAAGTCCCCCCATCAGAGGTACTACCCCTCCTTGACCTCCCCACACACCCCATTCAGTATTATAGTTGACTTAAATTAGATGACTTAAAATATCAACAGAATTGCCTCCAGGATTTAACCAACCATTTTGAGAGGAGATCCTTTCAAACCATCTTAAAAACTTAAACTATGCATCAGTTAGGTTGATTTAAAACTAGGGCTGTCAAGCGATAAAAAAAATTAATCGCAATTAGTTGCAATGTTAAATAATAGGATACATTTATTTAAATATTTTTGGATGTTTTCTACATTTTCAAATATATTGATTTCAATTACAACACAGAATACAAAGTGTCAGTTTATATTTATTTTTATTACAAATATTTGCACTGTAAAAAACAAAAGAAATAGTATTTTTCAATTCACCTCATACAAGTACTATAGTGCAATCTCTTTATCATGAAAGTTGAACTTATAAATGTAGAATTGTGTACAAAAAATAACTGCATTGAAAAATAAAACAATGTAAAGAACTTTAGAACCTACAAATCCACTCAGTCCTACTTCAGCCAATTGCTCAGACAAACAAGTTTGGTTACAATTTGCAGGAGATAATGCTGCCCACGTCTTGTTTACAGTGTCAACTCAAAGTGAGAGCAGGCGTTCACATGGCACTGTTGTAGCCAGCATCATAAGATATTTACGTGCCAGATGCGCTAAAGATTCTTATATCCCTTCATGCTTCAACCACCATTCCAGAAGACATGCGTCCATGCTGACAGGTTCTGCTTGATAACAATCCAAAGCAGAGCAGACCGACATATGTTCATTTTCATCATCTGAGTCAGATGCCACCAGCAGAAGGTTGATTTTCTTTTTTGGTGGTTTGGGTTCTGCAGTTTCTGCATCAGAGTGTTGCTCTTTTAAGACAGCTGAAAGCATGCTCCACACCTCGTCCCTCTCAGATTTTGGAAGGCATTCCAGAGTCTTAAGCCTTGTGTCGAGTGCTGTATCTATCCTTAGAAATCTCACCTTGGTACCTCCTTTGCGTTTTGTCAAATCTGCTGTGAAAGTGTTCTTAAAATGAACATGTGCTGGGTCATTATCCGAGACTGCTATAACATGAAATCTGGGTAAAACAGAACAGGAGACATACAATTCTCCCCCAAGGAGTTCAATCACAAATTTAATTAAGGATTTTTTTTTTTTAAATGAGCATCATCAGCATGGAAGTATATCTTCTGGAATGGTGGCCGAAGCATGCAGGGGCATATGAATGTTTAGCATATCTGGCATGTAGATTCCTTGCAATGCCGGCTACAAAAGTGCCATGCGAATGCCTCTTCTCACTTTCAGGTGACGTAAATAAGAAGCAGTCAGCAGTATCTCCCGTAAAATGTAAACAAACTTGTTTGTCTTAGCAATTGGCTGCACAAGAAGTAGGACTGTGGACTTCTAGGCTCTAAAGTTTTACATTGTTTTGTTGTTGAGTGCAGTTATGTAACAAAAAAAAATCTACATTTGTAAGTTACACTTTCACAACAAAGATTGCACAACACTTCTTGTATTAGGAGAATTGAAAAATACTATCTTTTTTATTTATCATTTTTACAGTGCAAATATTTATATTATTTTTATTACAAAGTGAGCACTGTACACTTTATTCTGCATTGCAATAGAAATCAATATTTTTTGAAAGTGTACAAAAATCCAAAATATTTAATAAATTTCAATTGGTATTCTATTGTTTAACAGTGCGATTAATCGCAGTTATTTTTAATCACCATTAATTTTTTTTTAGTTAATTGCATGAGTTAGCTACAATAAATCGACAGCCCTATTTACAACATTTATGCATCCACTGGTATAATATCACAACATAGAATACTATGCTTTATAGCCTCATCCTGTACCAGGCAAAAAAAATGAGGTTTTATCGTTGACTGCAAGGGGAAGGGAAATTCAGGCAGAACTGTGAAAAATATGGATCTGAAGGTTAGAAGCTCTGCATATGAAAATGTATGCACTACTTCACTGCTAAATGAAACAGAGCAATTTAAGTTAAGGGTATATATTTCAATATTTATCCCAGATAACAATGGGAATAGAAAACTCTCTTTTTGGAATAAAAATCTAGAATTGCTTGTATTAGCCCATAACATTATTATCCCTGAGTCTCTTCAATGGGAAGAAGGGAGCAGATAAGGGTTTTAAGTGAAGTAGGGAGGAAACTAGATTAAACTATACCCTTTGCAGGGCTAATTTTGTTATTGGGATCATTTTTCTGAGGCTCTCAGATACTAAAGTGATGAACATGTTTTATATAAGATTAATATTAGATTAGGCAGACAGAAAATGAGACTACATCCTGCTGGTCTTGATTTAGAGCTTGTGTCTCCAAATGTGTTTATATTTGATTTGAGAAAATTACACTGGCTTTATCTTCAACATTGCCACGGTCAGTGCTTGCGTTTCCAGCACTATTCTCATCTTTGGCACTGCATTCCTTTCCCATTGTCACCAGGATTTGTAATTTCGTAAAATGTCAGTTGGAAAGTGCTTTCCTGAAGCCATTTTCAAAACAAACAAAAAATGCCACTTGTTGTAAAAAGCAAATGTTTTCGCCGGATCTGGAGAATCTTTCACAGTCCCCTTATTGTTACAAGAAGGAACTATATAGTGACTGTGATAAGGCTATGATTAAAGTATTATGTAATGAAGTGAAATTACCAGCAGGCTGTGACCCAAAGAATTCACTGGAGGGATCTCTCAGTTTTTGCCACTAAATCATGTTTATTCCTTTTATCCCCTTGAAAATACCAAAAAACATTGTTCCCCCTCAAGATAATCCCATTCAAAATATCATTGAAACCAGATACTGTGAAAAGCATATTCCCTTGATCGTTATTACATAAATGCTACACTAAAATCTTTCCTTATAGTTTTACACTGATAAAATAGTGCCTTTCCTGAGGACAACATGAAGCCTAAATGGGAGTAATTAATTAATGAAGTTGGATTTAAAAATTATTTCAGGGGATTTGGACAGAAATGGGGCTCGATTTTCATTGGATTTGTGCCAGTTTATAGACAAAGTTCTGTTAATTTGAACATGTACTAAATTAATGCCCAAAGACCAGAGTAAGAACAGTATAATAAAAACTGCATAAATACAATATTCCCTATCATAGTATCACAATTAAGATTTATATACCCTCTTCAGGACTGTGATTATGATCTGAGTTTCATATAAAGATGGAGGATGGGGAAGGGAAGAGACACTGGAATGTTAACTTTACTTATTGAATTCCTAACCTAAAAAAGTATTTTATAGCAATAATGGAGAATACTGACAAATCAACGATTAGTAAGATTCTGCCTTTATATTTATCCTAAATGGCTCAGGAACTGTAAAAGGGATTTCATCCTTAGAATGCAGGATTTAAATCCAGCTCCTAGTGGTAGTGAACATAAATGGTTTATTAACTCATGAAATGAATTGGTGGTCGTATGCCTCTGATGGGCCTCTCTCTTGTGTAGCTAGAAAGGATTTCATTAACTTCTGAATCTTTCATGAATGATATATTAACTAAAATAATTTGGGCTTTCATTTGGCTTATGACTAATATAATAATTTCAACTAACCGTTCTAACAGGTGAGACATTTACATTGTTCAAGTGTCTACCTCTTATGTATTCTGTATTGCTCTGCTATACTTTGGATGCAATACCTAAAAACCCATCAGAAGTATGGGGCCTAATTACTGAACTATGCATCAAAGAGACTCGGGGTATTTATTATAGGCCAGGATTTTCTCTTTCCACTATTTTGAAGGCTTTCCAATATAACCAGTCATAGCACAGTTTGCCTCTGAGGCTAGGGCTACATCATAAATAAAGGGAGTAATGATTTCCCAGCTCATGTGTTCATATTCAAGAGGATAAATAGCAGCGTAGTTGCAGTAGCAAAGGTAGTGCTAGTGGAGGCATAGCTGAGCCGTGTTTCCACTGCTGCTACTAGTGTTACTGCAGCGACTCTGCTATTTATAATTGCTCTAACTCAATGAGAGCTAGAGTGGGAATGTGTACATGAGCAGGGGAATCTCACCCCTAGTTTGCAGGGTAGACAGAGCCTAATACACTGCAGCTGGGAGGTGGCATTTCCAGAGCAGGTAGATTGCGTGAGCAGAGCTAGTGAGAGTCTGTACACTAAAAATAGCAGTGTGGGCATTGCTGCAGGGAGGAGAGCTCAGGCTTGTTGCCTTAAGTATGATCCTGCCTCCTTCCTGGTCCAAGCTCAAGAGGCTACCCACCCTGTGCTGCAAGAGCTACCCTGATATTTTTAGCATGTTAGACTCATCCTAGTGGGCTCTGCTCGCATTATCTACCTGTGTGGGAATCACACCTCCCAACTGCAGCGTAGACATACCCCAAACACCCAGGATGCATGGTTTATAATAGGTATTCACATCCATTCAGATAGTCATCCATGATTTAGATATATAGGGCTCAATCCTTGGCCCCATCATAGTTCCTGTATATAGCTGACTAGCTAAAAAGCCAGCTAGCAACTCCAGTCATAACCCCAATAAGCTTCCTACTCAGCCCCTGACATGGGGAACATACCAGATATGAGAACAAGTTTGGACAGAGCACATTGTTCTCTAGCAGTCCCTGGTTAGTGAATGGTCTATTGGGGGTCTGTTGCAGCTGGGGGGCAATTCAGAGCATATGTCAGGGCTGCTATAAGCTACAGTAAAGACTGAATCAGCCCTTATCCACCCCCAGGAGGCTGTACACCAGCAACTTTGTAGAGTCGTACCTTATCGATACATTTGCACTCACTCACTCACTCCACACACAAAATGAGATATTTTTGAAGATTTGGCCCCATATATCATATTAGGGAAGTCAGATTATTGCATCCCATGGAATTTTGATAACTGCACATATGCTATGCCAATTCAATATGCTCATTACTTTAAGATTTCTCTCCCCCCAGCCCACATTTTACTGTATTTCTGATTCCAGTACATTCTTATTATCTCATAAGAATATAAGAACGGCCATACTGGGTCAGACCAAACGTCCATCGAGCCCAGTATCCTCTCTTCCAACAGTGGCCAATGCCAGGTGCTTCGGAGGCAACGAACAGAACAGGTAATCATCAAGTGATCCATTCCCTGTCGGTCATTCCCAGCTCCTGGCAAACAGAGGCTAGGGACACCATCCTTGCCCATCCTGGCTAATAGCCATTGATGGACCTATCCTCCAAAAAAGAACTAGATACGTTGATGAACCCTGTTATAGTCTTGATCTCACTTGCTTTTTCCATATACTAGATGTTATTTTCTGAGAGAGAGTATATATATATATATAGAGAGAGAGAGAGAGACACACACACACACACACACACACTCACTCTCTCTCTCTCTCTCTCGGAAAATAACATCTAAAAATATATATTAAAATATTTTTTTGTCTTGGTCAAAATGAAAAAGGAATGCAGATCTACTTTAGGTATCTCGGTAATATTTCAGTTTCAGATGTCAACAACAGCTTTGATGTAGCAGACAGAATTTTAGCTCCTGCTGATGCTAGCACTAAGTCATCACAGCTGTCTTCATTTAGGCTCTTAGCAACCATGCAATAGAGGCTCACAAATGTACCTCCCACAGCTAGCTTATCAAAGCACTTAGTCAGATGCAGCATGTACTCCTATAGATCAGCCTCCTATGGTTTGCTGTGGTTTGAATTTTTTATGTAGTGGGAAGTGAAGATTTTTGCATGGAGCTGACATGTTTTGATCAGCTGTCTAGTCAACAGCTCTGCAAGAGAAAGACATTTTCTACAATTGTTTCTCATACTATTTAAGCAGCTACCCTCCCCCCACCCCCATGTGCATAAGGGTATGCCCTGCCAACTCCCCCATGTTTTATGGAAGACATACACATATTCAGTATTTTATCTAGTCACCCTCCAGAGTGCTACAAACAGGCACATATGAGTGTTTTCTGGAAGATACATGGGATAAATATACCCACCCTCCATATCTCATCCTGGGTATGGTCATAAAGAAATAATGCTAATTATTTCCCTGGGCTCCTGATCTGTCAGAACCCAAATGCTCCATGACAAACATCTGAAATCACTTTTGCCAAATTATCTTAGTCCTGTTGACTCCTTCACAAGGCATCAGCATTCTTCATACAGTACTGCATTGAACCCTGATAACTCATGCCTTTTTAAACATAAATCATGCAGCGTTTCCTCTTTCCCTGCAACTGCTGCTGTGAATTGTCAGGAGAATGGGAAGGAACATCCCTTCCCCAGTTTCACTCTGTCAGTGTATAGCTCATTAGACCTAAGAATATGTAGTAGGAACTCTTCATTTATGCATTCAAAGAGGCAGTAGATTTTTGAATAAAGAAAATTATTCTAGAGAAAGGTACAGTGGAACATGTGTGTGTGTGTGTGTGTGTGTGTGCACACACGTGATGTGTTATGATGATGGGTGCAAAACTAACACATCTTCATATTACTTCATAGTACTTAATTGACCCTAAATCTTCTTGTTCTTATTCTAGGACCAAGATCATATTATGCTTAACTGAGTATTAATAAAGCTCTCAAAGCTGGGTTTGTAGTCTCCAAAGGGCCCATGATTACTATGTTATATGCTCTCAATATGCTTTTTTAATCATTTGAGATTAATTTTCATACTGGGAGGATGTCCTTCAATCTAAAATTCATATTAAACACGGTACTTTGCCAAGTGAAAAGAATGAATGTTGGGTTTTTGACAATCACCTAGGTTAGTAAATATCCCTGAAGATAGTATAGTAATAATTAATTTGATTAATTAGATTATTTAAAAAATAATTAATATGTTTGAAAATGAATGGCTCAGATGAGAAATACTAAACAAACTTAAATAGGAACCGCTATAATATCATCTCATTTCTCCCAAATATTAATTGATATGATCTCATTAAAAGTGATTCTTTTTGCCAATAGATTCAAATTCTGTTCCTGCATATGAAGAGGCTGGATACCTTCTGTCAAATTTTCATTTTGCCTGTTCTTTCTGTATTTCAGCTGAAGATGGTTAGAGGAAATGTTCAAAAGGAAGAAATGCAGAACATAAAAGACAAAACAAGAAACTGAGCAATGTTTATAATTAATAATTGATACTGAAATGTAGAATTGTTGTGGTTTTGGGTTTTTTTGTTTTGTTTTGTTTTTGGTGGAGGATGGGTTGTTCCTGAAGATTATGCATGTTTGGAAAAAAACTCATTGCTTTTGTTTCGGTTTGTTGATCTTAAGAATTCAAAGAACAATTTAGCATCTTTTTAACTGGATTTCTAATTGTAATTACCTCTTTAATAGATTTATAGTGAAGTAAGTGAATGCTTACAAATATTTCAAAACAAAATTTCAACTTCCACACACTCAATTTCCCAAAACATTCATCTTGTGGGGGCTAATGCAGCCTGCCCAAATGCAGACATTTGTTTCAAAGTTTGAAAAATATTGTGAGTGGGTAGGCTAAAAATGATATTTACAGCTGTTATATGGAACAAGGGTTCTCAACCTTTTCTATACTGTGGCCCCATTTTACAAGCAGAAGAAAGCAGGACTCCAATCCCATTTAGTCATAAAGAAATGGAGGGTAGTTGTCACTCCCAGGATGAGAGCCTGTGAATTATATAAAGTCGTCAGCTACCGCTAAAAGGTAACCTGCTTTTTAAAATGCTGTTGTATGCATTTTAAGAAGCACAGCTGGTATTTGGTAAATAGAAGTATATGTTAGCTTAATCTCACTTTATGACTCACAGGAAACCATTCAGGAAAAAAATCATCTCTCGTACAATTCTAATGATTTCTATTGTATTACCCCTGAAATAAAGTTCAGCGTTTGAAACACACGGGTAGCTGAGCAGCTCTTTTAACCAATGGACCTCAGCTTCATGCTAGTTTGAGAAGGTCATTCTAGAATTTTCCCTCTTCTTCCCATCACATCACTGATGATATTTTTACAAGTTTCCTAAGTCCCCGTAGACTTATACCTTATGGGGCAGAACAAGTAAATGTAATTTATCAGAGGATATGGCAGTGAGTTAATGTGTGCACTTCCCTACTTAAAGTGATTTATCAGTAGATTTGGAGCCTTTAAAGAACTAGAAATTTATCTGTTTCTCTCCTCACCATGTCAGATATCATTTACTTGAAGTACTAAATACAGTAGTGGCTGGTGTCCCAAATAAGTGGTGAAGCTGCATGTGGCAAACTTTTCGAAGTAAAAAGCTGTGATTCAGAGGTCAAGAGTGTCACTGGGAAGCTTTTTGTTGAGGGATAATGAATGTTGGTGGGGAGGTGAGAAGAAAAACGAGTGCCCTCATGCTTTATCCAGTCTCTCTGCCTTTCTGAATGAAAAAACTGGGACACTTTGGGATCAGATTAATAATGGTAAAAAGTCTTTATTTCTGATTCTTTCAGTGTTCTCTCCTAGTTGCAATCTGTTCCCTCCAATGAAACTCTTACCCCACCATCTCCCCCACAAGCCATATACATCACCATTTCCTTCATATCCCCTTCATTCTTACCTACCACCTCAACCTAATCTCCTTCCCACTTAAGAACCTCCCAAAGTCCCCTTAGCACCTTCTAACCTAACCCCTAATCACCAGCCATCAGTGAATGACAGTTATAATTACAGAGATGCAAGTGTCAAGATGTCAGAGGTGAGAGGTATGTCAACGGTTACCATTAGAACAAGTTGGTTGACATTTGGAAACAAACAAAGTATTGCTTAAAATTTCCAATTTTGAAAACTAGACATTTGAAAAATAAAAGGAAAATTTGATTAAATTCCATATTTCCCCCCTTGCTTTTCAACAATGATCATCTCAAAACATCTAAAATTTTGAACTTTGATATTTTTAAAACTGCCAGAATTTCTTCCCCCCTCTGCGATTTCTCCCTTTTTTTTTTTTTTTTTTTTGGGACCAGCTATAATTACAATGCTACATCTTTATGGAAATACCTCTACCATCTCTGATTTTGTTTGCAACTTCATTTTTTCTATTTACTTTCTACAATATCCAAGGACTTTTGGCTATATTTTATAGAAGTATTTTATAAAGTTAATGCTTCTGATGACTTAATACTAGTACTTTACTGCATTCTTCCAACCCACTCTAACTGCTAAGCACCCTAAATTCTAGTATACTTCAATGGAAGTTGAGGATACTCAGGAGGTTGCTCAAAATTGTAGACTCCAGTCTAAAAGGCTAAAATATCAGAAGTAGCACTACCACAAGAAAATTGAATTTTTTCAATGCAGCGAATCATTTTTGGCAGATGATTTGTGGGCAAGATATTTGTAAGGAGAAAGCATTTTTTCTTTACCATGGGTAGATTGCAGGCAAAGATATTTCACCTCCTGTACATTGTTAGTGTACAAAACTAAGCATTCTTTCTTACTGAGTTGAAAATAAATTTTCATGATATAGATATTCACACTTAAAGCTAGCTGATCCCAACCCAGATTAGAATCAAACTGCAATTTAAAATGCACAGTTGTAGGGATATTAAAGAAGTTACTAACAGTGACCCCCTCATAATTTGTCCCCCACACTTTAAAATCCAACAGTTTCACCAAGTACAAAAATCTTTTGGGTCTTCTGTTAAAACTTGTAAGCTACTGTCTGTAGAAACCATTGATTGCATCTGTCCTGTGAAAGATACTTTACTACTATGTAAAACTTACAAACAAGTTAACTGACTTTGTTCTTGAAGTAATTGATACAATGCAAACAAACACTATAAGCCATTAAGTGACTTTCACTTCATTCAATGGCTCCTAGGACAGACCCCCACCCTCTGTGATTAAAGGGCCGGGAGTCTCAAATGAATTAGCACACACCCTGAAAATGGTGGAGACGGTAAATTAAAATATGGTTAAGATATGGAATGTATGCTGATGAATGCTTGATATACATGAATGGTTAGGGAGGTGCCAGCCTAGAAAAGGAGTATCCATCGGCCGAAGAATGTGTCGAGTAGGACCACCAGACAACCCTCTGAGGGTAAACTGGGATCCACCCCATCACCTGGAAGGATGAGAAACACAAACTTTGGACAGTGTGGAGCCACCAGGAATGTGCCACTTTGGACAGGAATGTGCCATCTGCTGATTGAGTCAGCAACAGCAGGATGAAACAGTTCCCATAGACTAACATAGGAATTAATTCCTATAAGAATGGACTCTAAAGACTGATGACTTTGAGTCTCTGGTTCTGCTGCCAATCTCCAGGAGCATCAGGTGCACCTGACACAGACTCGGCTCCATCCTCATGACCAAGATACCTGGCCAGTAACTTGGCATGAGCAACTTCTAGGCTGGTAACTATAACACCTATACAGAACTTGAATGAATGATTGTGTGAATGAATCTCTCTCTCTCTCTCTCTCTCTCTCTCT
>NC_048302.1:61376769-61377504 GCF_013100865.1 Trachemys scripta elegans | reverse complement strand
TTTTGGGTCTTCTGTTAAAACTTGTAAGCTACTGTCTGTAGAAACCATTGATTGCATCTGTCCTGTGAAAGATACTTTACTACTATGTAAAACTTACAAACAAGTTAACTGACTTTGTTCTTGAAGTAATTGATACAATGCAAACAAACACTATAAGCCATTAAGTGACTTTCACTTCATTCAATGGCTCCTAGGACAGACCCCCACCCTCTGTGATTAAAGGGCCGGGAGTCTCAAATGAATTAGCACACACCCTGAAAATGGTGGAGACGGTAAATTAAAATATGGTTAAGATATGGAATGTATGCTGATGAATGCTTGATATACATGAATGGTTAGGGAGGTGCCAGCCTAGAAAAGGAGTATCCATCGGCCGAAGAATGTGTCGAGTAGGACCACCAGACAACCCTCTGAGGGTAAACTGGGATCCACCCCATCACCTGGAAGGATGAGAAACACAAACTTTGGACAGTGTGGAGCCACCAGGAATGTGCCACTTTGGACAGGAATGTGCCATCTGCTGATTGAGTCAGCAACAGCAGGATGAAACAGTTCCCATAGACTAACATAGGAATTAATTCCTATAAGAATGGACTCTAAAGACTGATGACTTTGAGTCTCTGGTTCTGCTGCCAATCTCCAGGAGCATCAGGTGCACCTGACACAGACTCGGCTCCATCCTCATGACCAAGATACCTGGCCAGTAACTTGGCATGAGCAACTTCTAGGCTGGTA